>NC_053160.1:17907607-18055596 GCF_016835505.1 Polypterus senegalus
AAATAACTGCAAGAACAAGCAGGTGTACAGGTGTCCTTAATAATTTGCCCAATAAGTTTATGTGTCCCGACTATCCAAATATACAATGCCTCGTCCTATTTACTATTTCTGTTGAGCAATATTATGACTAATATAATACACTCTGGCATAATACTATGTATGACAAAATCAATTACATGTTTCAGCAAAGAGCAAACTACTTTTAGTTTACTTGAGACATCATCTATGAAAGTAACAGTCTACATCTGCATGAAGATTCTGCCTTCAAACAACCACATTTTTCCAACTACTGACATATTAGTCCCTTCCTTTTAGACCCATTATAAAGTGACATGTTTGGCTGAAGGCAAAGTGTATGTCACACTGAATTGTGCAGATTAATACTTGCATTAAAAATAGCAGCATCTATCAGAACAGCTTCACATCAGCCACCATTACGATAAGCTATAAGAAGAGCCCTGCTTACTCAGCTCAAAGGCCCTCAGGAAACTGCGCTGACCTTTGTCTCCAACTGCAGCAAAAGCATTTAAAACCAAAAAAAGAAAAAAAAAAAGCTGAGAAAAAAATACCTATAAAGTTGCAAGCACAGTGGAATGGTGGCAATATAGTCTAAAAAAATATAAATGATGTATTATCAGTGCACACTGAATAAATTAACGTATAAATAATTAAAAACTCTGCAGGGCTTGTTGAGTCACAATGTTGTGCATGCAGATCAGGTTCTAGTGTAAATTCATCTTTTCTAATTCAGTACAATTTGAATGGGATCCAATTTACTACCTAACATGCATGAGGTGTTTTCATTAAGTTCACTTTAGGCAAATTAACTTCTTGGAGATGAAAAATGAAAATAGTGCACTGCTGAGCACAGCTACCTTACATCTCCGATTTCCAATGCAGTCTGCATGGAGCTTGTCCTTATTTCAAGGTTTTTCAAGTTACTAGCAAACACACGGACATCCGGTGCACAAATAATGGTGGTTCAAAACAGAGTAAGCTGAACCGTTCCACTTTGGACACACATTCTTTTGTTTGCAGTGTGAAAAAATACTGTCCCAAAGTGAGCACATCGCCAATGTAACCTGCATAAGTAGTGGTCTTTAAGCAAACGTAATATGATACAAGGACGTAAAAAGCAACATTTGCACATGGGTGGAAGTTGTTTTCTCGTGAAGCTGAGGAGATGTCAAAGCTGGAGTCCTATATTTCACCATCACAGTGTGTGTGTATACTGTACTTTATGAGAAGTTTGTTCTGAGGATAAGACCCTAGATCAGTGTGCACAGGTATTTGTCTGTCTTTGTCATGCATGCATTCCTGTTTTTCTACAATATGCAATCTTTCAAGGCAACTCTGGACCCTTCTTCAGGGTAGATTTAGGGGCCTGAGTTGCCTAAATTGCATATTGGAACCTTTTTAGTTAGCCAATAAAAAGTGTAATTTTTACTTGACTTCTCAGTATATCCTGTCACACACACGCGATTAGGGGACAACTAAAGGGCCTGAATTGATGTAATTCCACACCGGACCAGGAGGTGGCGAAGTGCACTAATTCTCTCTCTCAATTCCTGGCAGACCATTCTTGGGAAATCCTGGGGTAACCAACGACGTCACTTCCAGTTCCAGTCCTGATGACAGCACATCCTCTGCGGGCATTTAAAAGCCACCATCTTAAGATAATAGTCAGTTCTGTTTTGGACTCAGTCGTGTGAACATGTCTGTTCTGTTCAGGAAATATGATATGGGTGGCTGCCCCAAACCTTCCCAATGTCTCTTGGTCGTTCTTATTACAATCCATAAAGGCTAACACGGTACAACACCCTAGTACTACTGTTCATCTTCAGAAATTAGTCTCTCATGAGTAGATAACACTGCTGTTCTTTTCCTTTCTACCTACAACCCTCTTGAGATCAAGGTTACACCTCCAGTAGTTCACAGGCACCCGTAGGTTGTATTGTTCTTCTTCCTCTCACATAATAGGGTTTCGCAATTTGCCTCATGCTCAGGAAATGTTGCTGCTTTTCTTTTTCTCACTGCCATGTCACCTTCTCAATCAGTCTGCCCATGCAGTTTACCATAAGAAAGACACAAGCGGCCATAACTTTTCAGGAACTGCTGGCAGCAACATTTTGAGAGTAGCAAGTTGTGCGTAGCCAGCGCCATGGCTGTTCTTGTTCTTCTTCCTATCATGTTAATGGCTTTGGCACAACCCTTACAATTTTATGTGTATAGATTCTTTTGGAGTGATGGTCAACTCTAAACTGCATAATAATTTAAGTTAAAAACTCATTTATGTAATCTAGCAGAGTGTTTTTCAACCACTGGCTCACGCCCCACTTTTGGGTTGCAAGCTACCACCACTGGATTGCAAGTTCCTATCGTTTATAATGGCAGTGGGTTGCAGGCTGTTGCAAGTGAGCCACGTACTGGGTTAGGACTCTGATGATTGCCTTCGATTCCCCACACACTTTAACTATTGGTAATCCCAAAGGGAAATCGAGCATATTTTAACAATCGTGCCCGATTCACCAAAAGGGAACCCTCTCCGCTCTGACAGTCAAGCTCAGTCCACCAAGAGGAACACTCATACACCTTGGTGGGTCACAAAGAAACTACTATGAAAAAAAAACAGAGGATCATGACACCAGAAAGGTTGAGAAATACTGGTTTGGCATATATACTTAATCATTCCATGTCACTTTCTTTGAGACAACTGAAAAAATATATGTTTGTCAGCCCCATCAAACATATCAAAACGCAAGAAGCTTTTTGGAACTGTGACATAGATAAATTTGGATGATTTTGAGATTATTGTTGTTGCCTTTATGTTCCTACATGATTTGCAGTGATACAGAGGTGTCGATGTCTCAGAAAAGCCGTTGGCTAAGGCTGCCATCTTTTTTCTCTTCTTTAGTTAGACTGTCCTAGTCAGGGATGTCGGAGTTGACTACTGCACCCAAAAATAATATTGCAGAAAGAATAGTCGTCTTCAATGTTGCTAACACACGGTGTTTTTATTCTCTCAAACTATCTAGGAATCCACATACTGAGGTCTTTTTGGAGTATGGTAACGTGTCATTCTGGGAGTGTGGGTTGAAGACCACTGTGATTACCGAAACCAGCAAAAGTCTTCTATTGAAGGATGTGCAGAACCATCCTAGTTCATTCCATACTAGACCTACAACTAAAACAACATCTAAGTGATAGACTCCATTTTTGATGAACTCTTTTTAATATGAGACCAATGACTATAATATCCATCTACCTCTAAGAGACGGGGTCACATGTTCTGTTTTGTATGTTGTAGTTACCCAGTTTTTTGACATTGATTGAATGACCAAACAATCTGGAAGGGCGTCTCTCTTTCAGTTGTCCTTCCCAAGACTTCTTCCTTTTTTCCTGCATAGTATTCTGCGAATGTTTTCTTGTCTCCTTGCACAGTCAAAGCTGTGATGGCTGTCCATTAAAACAGAGCCTATTAATGCCCATCGAGGCATTTTATTGTGTAATTTTGGGCTACATAAAAATAAATTACTGTTTTTAATGAATGTGTGTGTATGCATTAAGAGTGCATTGCAATACACCGTGTTCCTATCCATGGATGGCTCCTGGATCTTGTTACCAATTCCATCCCACAGTAATCCTATAATGGAACGTGTGATTTCAGAAAACAGATTTTACTTCGTAGTATTTTTCAAATAGGATATCATTTTATTTATTACTTTTTATGTAAACATAAAAAAAGAAGACAAGCATTCTCATATCTTCACATGCTTATTACAATTTTTTCCAAACATTCACCCACGCCATTAAGGGTTTTAACATTGCGCTTTATTAAAAGAGTGGCCAAGATGTCGTGTGTGTGCATACATACCGTGGTTTTTATTATTTAAATCACTGGTAAGGATTTCTAATGTTTAAAGTCTTCACTTACTGCAGTTAATGGCGGGGGCGTTAAAATGACACCGTTTACGATCAAATGAAAAGTAAGTCATAAGGCTCAGGGGGAGGACATTTCCCCTAAAATGCATGAATGACACATACAGTATTTTATCAACCACTTCTTGGCCGCCGATTAATTAAAACGTGCAGATAAATGCACGGAGTACCAAATTATTCCATAAAAAAGAAATGCAACATTGTTGGTGAAGGCTTAATGGCGGGTCAGCTCATGTGCACGAACTGTACTGTGGTCTGTGTAACTTGCGAGCCGATTCGATGGATAATTAATGTCAAACTTGAAGCAACCGCAATCATTCCAGTTTCGACAAAAGTATCAGCGACAAGCACACACGAAAATGTCACTTATCCTCTCGCGGGACAGCAAGAAGGCCGAGGCAGCTGATCAGCCGGAGCATCGCTCACTACAAGCAAATTTTACAGCAACGCAAACTATGCGGTAATCTTCTACAATTAAAAAAAAAACATGAAAATTCTTCACAGTACCGAAAAGATTACGCTGCGGTTGTTAACAACTCACCGTTTATGATTTCCTGCTCTCCCATAAAATTGTTCGCCAGGGAAGAGGGCATATCGCCGCTGTCCAGGATGCTGAAGCCCTCATCATTCTCAATGCCCGCAATCTCGCTTTCCTGCTGAGCAAGAAAAGCAGCTGCGGGATCTTCGTCTGTAACGATGCCGTTTCCAGCCGTAGCCTGGGGAGAATTTAACAAATCGAAATCGTCCATGTCGCTCTGAAGAATCGACAACTCAGCAAAACAAAAATTTAGCTGCCGGTACTCTGCCAGCCAAGAAAGGTACTCGGGTTCGGGAAACTTGGTTTTAACCGGAGCAAACACTGGGATTAAGGGGAGGAGGGCATTACAAGGTGAACGCTAATCGCCGTATACGAGGATTTGACAGGCATCGCTTTATCCAATGGCGTACGAGGCATGAGAGACAGGAACACGAGGGAAGCTCCAATAGAGTGAGTGAAGCTGGCAGGCAAAACAGGAAATCCACGAATCCCGTGATATTCAAAAGAGGAAGGGTTTGTTTGACTGACAGCGCAAACTCACCAATGAAAAACAACGTAATGGCGAATTCAACGACTGATAGGTGAAAATAGCTTTGTGGACTCAAATTTGGAAAATAGCGGGTCCAAGGTGAAAGTAATGCTGAAAATAAAATATTTGTGTGTCTGTAACTCATCATTGTCTTAACCCCGAATATTGTTTCTTGTAAATAGGAAGTTAAAGTCTATAAATTGTACGTGTAATGCTTCCATGAATGAAAACAACGTGTAATATGATGAAAGAATTTACACAGGTATGGAATTTTCTCTGCAGGTTTCACCCCTTTGGGGAATACAGTTGTTATAGTAATAATAATAATAATATACTAATTCTAAATTAGAGTTAGCCTGTCTATTTCGGGGTGTTCGATCAATCAATCAACATTTATTTATATAGCACATATTCATACAAAAAATGTAGCTCAAAGTGCTTTACAAAATGAATAGAAAAATAGAAGACACAATAAAAAATAAACATAAGTCAACATTAATTAACATAGAATAAGTAAGGTCCGATGGCCAGGGTGGACAGAAAAACAAACAAAAAAACTCCAAAAGCTGGAGAAAAAATAAAATCTGTAGGGGTTCCAGACCACGAGACCATCCAGTCCCCTCTGGGCAATCTACCTAACATAAGTCAAACAGTCCTCTTTGTATTTAGGGTTTTCATGGAAGGACCTGATGATGATGGTCACGTAGACTTCTGGCTTTCAGTCCATCAATGTTGATGGTTCATAAGAATTATTTTCATAAGAAATGTAATAATTTACTTCAAGCAAAATAAATAATTAACAAGCATAGTGGCATCATATAAATGAAATATTAAAATGTGTGCTTCATTTTAAATGTTTAAAGTCTAAATAGTGTCGATTGTAAAAGAAAATTGTCATTTTCACCCACTTTGTCCTGGGTATGACGTTAAACTGCATTCAGCCCTGCAAGCGGTCCTCCAACTTGCAGGGAAATCATGGGGGTTGGTGGCAGGATTGGCACTCCATCCACTTCACACAGCTTTGAGGCCACAGAAAGGACTCCATTTTGCTCTCCGTAGGAGTAGCTCTGCTGCAGCCGCCTATAGAAAGGCTGTTCACATCATGAAAGGAATGGGGGAAAGCCTTCGGGAGCCCCATCCCCGGAAGAGTCGAAACCATTGGAGAGCCAATGGGGTCAGGTCTGTAGGGGATCTGGACTGGTGTGGTGCTGAGGCGTCGCCTGCTGCCCGGCAGTGCTCGGGTCCAAATTTGAGGAGGCCCATACAGGTAGGCGCATGGAACGTCTGTGAATCGCTGGATCCTGGTTCCAGCTGGCTGAGCCACATTGTTGGACATGGTACTCCAATACTGGCGGTGTGGAGAAGGAGATCGATCACATCCTCGTGGGCAGACGTTGGAGGCTCTTGCAAAACTACAGGGTCTACAGAATTGCCCAGTTTGTGAATTCTGACCACAGACTTGCTGTTGCTACTCTTAGGATCCAACTTAGATCTAGTAGGTTACCACCTAATAGGAAAATGAGCCTGGACTTGGCCATACTCCAAGACCAGGCTGTTTCTAATGAGTTTGCACACAGTTTGTTTGAGGAACTTAAGGTTGCTGAGGGTTGTATTGGTGTTACCAGTGTTCCCAGAAGGAGGTGTTTCATCTCGCAGGGCACCCTGGATATAATCTGTGGTATCCGGGGTGAACTTCTTCAGGCTGGTGGTAAAGCTGTCCTCCTGGCATTGCAAGCAATCTTTGCTTATATTTGTGAGACTGGCAGCATCCCAGTTGACTGGAAAATGGGACTTGTCGTCTTTATCTGGAAAGGGAAGGGTGATCGCCTGGATTGCAGCAACTACAAGGGGATAACACTGCTCTTGGTGCCAAGTAAGGTCCTTGCTAGGGTCGTCCTCAATAGGATCCGTGATCACTTGCTCAACCACCAGCGACCAGAACAGTCTGGTTTTACGCCTAAGAAGTCTACCATCCACAAATGAGTGCAAATGCGAATTTCAGCAGAGTTTCTTTGCAGCCTTTGTCGATTTTCATAACACGTTCAGCTCGGTTGATTGAGCTACTGTGTGAGACATCCTGAGAGTTCGTGGGATCCCTTAAAGGTTGCTGGATATCATAGCTGGCCTATACACTGGTATCGCGAACGCTGTGCATAGTGGATGCAGAACCTCTGTTTTTTTCTCAGTTGATTCTGGGGTTCGTCAGGGGTGTGTTCTGCTCCTACTCTGTTCAGTGCTTGTATGGACTGGGTGTTGGGCAAGGTCGTGGGGTCCAGTGGCTGTGGGGCATCTGTTGGTGAAGAAAGATTTACGGATCTTGACTTTGCTGACAACACTGTGATCTTCGCGGAATCAATGGAGGCTCTGATTGGGGCGCTTGAGAGACTGAGTGAGGAGTCTGAGTGTCTGGGCTTTCGAGTGTCCTGATAAAAAACAAAGATCAGGCCTTTAATGACCTCTTGGGCACAGCCAACAGCAGTGTGTCTGTTTGAGGAGTGTCAACCTTGTCAAAAAAAAAAAAAAGTTTGCTTTCTTTGGCAGTGACATTCATGTCTCTGGTGACTCTTCCTATGAAATCAGTAGATGGATTGGGAGAGCATAGGGGGTCATGAGGTCGCTGGAAAGGGGTGTGTGGTGCTCCCGATATCTATGCCAAAGGGTGAAGGTCCAAGTCTTTAGAGTCCTGGTCCTTAGAAAATCCTTGGGTACCATTGGTTTGACTTTGTGTCAGATGAGCGGTAATTACCTGCATTGTGAGGGAGCTGCATCATTTATGGCACTATGGCCATGTGGCACATTTCCCCTGAGGATGATCCAGCTCGTAGGATCATCATTGTTGGGGAAATGAGTGGCTGGACCAGGCTAAGGGGTCGCCCACGTAACATCTGGCTGTTGCAGATAGGGGGTCATTTCCGGAGGGTGGGACTGGACCACATGTCTGCCTGGGGGGTTACCAACCGGGATCCCGAGTTGTTTCGTCGTGTGGTGGGTGCGGCAACACACTTTACCAGAGCATGCTCCCCAACTTGACTTGACCCTCTGATCAAGGTCAAGTCAAGTCAATAAAGGACCTAGTGAAGGATCAAAAATCAAAATAACATACTGGTGATCACTGACCTTGAAATCATCTAAAATGATACCCCATATGCTTTTGTTTGAAATTTGTCATTTTTTTAACCATCTGGGAGTGCCTCTTAGAGGGTTAGTACTACTAGTAAAGAATGTGGCACCCATAACTTAAAACACCTTATGCTCATTTTAGCTGAAGACATCTATTGGTTTTCTCTTTATCATAAGGGTGTAATTTCCAGCACATAAATGGCCTCGAAATGAGTGTTTTGGGGGCCTAACCACAAATGGGGGTGGTAGTGGGGGGAGGCAAAAAACTCCCCCTGGTGTATCATATGTGGGATATTTCTCATACTGGAGTGCACTTACAGAAAACGATTGATCTTAGAGAAAAACGAATGAGATAACAAACAACGCAGGTAAAGAAGAAGTTTTAAGAATGTTTCCTG
The DNA here is from genome assembly GCF_016835505.1 of Polypterus senegalus. Taxonomy (NCBI): domain Eukaryota; kingdom Metazoa; phylum Chordata; class Cladistia; order Polypteriformes; family Polypteridae; genus Polypterus; species Polypterus senegalus. The sequence goes on from NC_053160.1 coordinate 17,916,132, forward strand.
TAGTCCATCACTGTACTTGGTTTTAAAAGAACGTGTTTTAAGTACATCTGTGATGGGCTTCTCCGCAGAATATGTTGATAACATGAACCTCAATCTCAATCCCACATATTTCATTTGCCAAATGTTAGACTTTACGGGCCGTCAAAACTTGACTTAATGTTACAGTATGTTGAAAGAGTTAAGTGGATAGGCATGGTGAGCTGTCGTCTAAATCTATATTGTCATCTACATTGTTTTAATATATGTTACTAGCTAAGCTACCTCTCAAAGATAGGTAATAGAATAATTCAATAAATATTTGTCATCTCTTGGCGTATGCACTACATCTCACGCTTGTACTTCATCTTTCGATTGCTTTACCAAAGCCAGACTGACCAATCACTCCAAAGCCATACTGACCAGTCAGATTGCTCTGGGGCACTGGACCTGAGTGGGACACACTCCTTAGGTGTCCGAGACCTGTTTGAGAGGTCAGGAATACCTGGAGAAGCTGTCTATAAAGCAGTATGCATTCTGTGTGTGTGAGTGAGGGGAAGGTAATGGGTGGGATGGTGCAGACTCAGCACTTAGAACTTCGATTGTACTACTAATATCCCAGCAGCACTGGGTGTAAGGCAACGGAGCGTCAATGTTCATTTGACCTTGGCTTCAACTTGACTAATGTTAGAGCGATGTGTTGTGCGTGTTCAAACTACCCATAAGCCATCTCAAACATATTGTATTGCATCAGCTTCTATCCATTGTAATTATTGTTTAATTTTCAGATTGCCTTTACTTTTTTGATTTATCCCCTGTCACGCATGTGAAATTGGGAGACAGCTAAATGGTCTGAATGATAGTAATTCCATGGGGGTGGCGTGGTGCACTGACTTTTTTTGTCAATCCCTTGCAGACCATCCATGGGAAATCCTGCATTGTTCCGGTGCCACAGAAGATATCACTTCCGCTCCTGGCACAGATGATGATATCATTTCTGGTCCCAGCGCTGCTGATGATGTAATTTCTGGTCTCAGCATATAAAGCCACCATCTTTAACAACCAAAGTCAATTCTGTTTTGGACTTGGACTTATAAACATCTCGAAATTACTTAACCTGGTGATACCTAGCATGGGGTGCACGCCCCACTAGGGGGCAATTAGATTTTTTAGGGGGGCAATTCAAGAATTTACGTACGTTAAACAATTAATAAAATGAAAAAACAAAAATTCACTGTTAAAAATAATAGAAAAAAATAAATAATTTTTATTTTTAATCTTTTACAGAGACATATATTTATATAAACATAAAAGAGATGGTGAAGAACCCTTTAATTTATGATTTTTCAACTGGCTTGGGTTTTTCTACTTCAAAATCGTTTTTACCATTAAAATAGTATGAATTGTAACAATGATTATAAAATTTTGCAATATAACAAAAATATAAAATGATCAAAATATTACAGATAAAGCTGTCATTAAAGTTATTTGATATTTATGAATATCATGTCTCTTATTATATGTTTTCAAAACTGTATTTGCTGTATATTACCATATCACTTCATATTATATTATTATTATTTTGTTTTAATTTGTTAGTGATTTCTTTGTCAGTACTTCAACTTTCCTTTTCTTTCCATGTTCTTTGGAAGCTTGTTTAGACCAAATTAATGATATTATAGGCTTCCTACACGTGAGTAGGAGTTCACTTTTTGAATAGGTAATAATAAGAATAAGGTATATGTTACAGTGGGGGACATCATGATTTTAGGGAGGCCTAGGTGGGGCATGGGCAAAACAAGGTTGGGAACCACTGACTTAACCTTTTCGCAGCCAAGGGACATTATATGGGGTAGCTGGCCCAAAGCTTTTTGCTGCCTTCGTGTCATTTTTGTGACACTTTGTAACACTTTACGACATAAAAGTAAAACTTAATGGAAAAGCCAAACTAATTCATACTTCAAATCTCACAAACCTCCTGGTTTAAATTCCAAACCTTTCCAACATTTCTTCAATTTGTCCCAATCATAATGCTTTCTGTGAAATCAAACTTGTCAATTTAAGATTATTTTTTCAAAATTCCTATAAAACATCCTATGGAAAGGCTCCCAAGAAGATTTTCAAGTGTGTCAGTGAGATATTTGTGCCGATTCAGCTGAAAGATCATTCATGAGATCAGGTACTGATGTTGAATGAGAATACTTGGCTTGCAATTGGCATTCAGTAGGGTTGTGCTCAGTGCTCTGTGCAGCCACTTGGGTTCCTACATGTGTTTAAGGACCTGGCTTTGTGTACATGAGCACAGTCATGCTGGAACAGAAAAAAAAGCCTTCCACAGACTGTTGCCACAAAGTTGAAAGTGCACAATTGTCTAAAATATCTTTGTATGCTGTAGCATTAGCAGTAGAACCAAGAGGCCTAGTCCAGATCCTGAGAGACAGCCCAAAGACCGTTATTCCCCCCTCCATCAGACTTTACAGTAGGCACTATGTAATCAGGGCAGTAGTGTTCTCCTGGCATCCACCAGCCAAACCCAGATTTGTCTATCGGCCTGCCAGAAAGTGAAGCATGATTCATCTCCCCAGAGAACTCATTTCCAATGGGGTCCAATGGTGGCATGTTTTACGCCAGTCCAGCTGATGCTTGCCATTGAGCATAGTGATTTTAGGCTCGGCCAAACAACTTCATTTCATGAAGATCCCAATACACAGTTCTTGTGCTACTGTTGCTCCCAGAGGCAGTTTGGTAATCCATTGCAAGTGATGAAATACAGGAGCAGTGATTTTTACATGCTAAGCACTTTAGCTTTCCGAGGCCCCACTCTGTGAGTTTGCCTGGTCTACCTCTCTGAAAGGCAGAGTTAAATCATCAGGAGGACAGACATAGATGCTGCTTGCCCTCAGTGTCTGTTTAAAGTATTAGTTTGCAGTTTAGATTCTTAAAGAGTTTGTTGTGAACAGCGTGCATCAAAAGAAACAATGTAAGTTCTGTTCATCTGTTCTGGCTTGTGGAAAACTGTTTGCATGTGTATGTTTACTTTAAAGCAATTGAGTAATCTCTTTGTGAAAGGTAAATAAGTAAAGAACGGGGAAGTAATGTTGTTATATTTGTGAGAACTTTAATGGTTTTTACAGTTCTTATAAGGTACTATAAGCTAAGAATATTTAATGTATTAAGGTACAAGCCATGTAACTACAGTGAGTAGCCTCAGCGATATTGTGAAAAAGCATAAAAGAAGCAGGCAGCAGTCACGAGTCCCAGACCAGACATCTTTGTTCTACTTTATTCTCATTTATCCAGAAACATACTGTATAAATGCTTCAGTCTCTGCATAGATGAACATGATGACCAGTTAAACAGTGGTGCATGCCAATTTCCTCTGCAGAACAATAGTGTAAACACATTTACTAAGGTTCAATAATAGTATTTTTGTCAGCTATCAAGAAATACCTGATTAGAAACCAATGTCCCCAGAACTTGTTCATTTTCAAAGGAAGCTAGCAGTTCTGTATCACCACATTGTGTATAGATGAGTTACTAATCAAAGCAGTCTAACTTTTCAAAGCAGGTGACTCTTTTGCAAGACAAGTAAATATTTATGTCCTGTAGATAGCCACCAACAATAACCCATAGCAGAAGTTTCCAGGAATTTGGCCTTTTCTTTAAAACACTGGTTTACAGCCCATTGCACTAAGCAACACACAGAAATGTCATTTTCTGACTGAATTCTAGTCCATTACACATCACTATGTACTTGATTTCATACACCTGTTAAAATTCACCTAGTACACCATAGTGTACTTTTGACCATATTGTGCATATGTGAATGCACTAGATGGCAGTGTAACATTTAACATGTGCTTATTTTCACAAAGATAAATAAATAAAAGTATTAAATATTACTGTACTTCATCTTTGTTCATTTTTGAGGAAATTCTGTAGGCCATGCTGTCAGCACACTAAAGCCAAATGGTTCAGACCTATTATTTATTTATTTATTGAAACTATGTCATATAATCTCGACTTTACATACTAGTGGAAGTCCAGGGCTCGGTCAGGTTCTGTGTTGTCAGGCATACTTATTATGCATCACAATCAGTAACACCTCATAACAGTTTAGTGCTACTACTCAACTCCTATCTAATATTAAGTATCTGCCAAAAACATAGCCCCAGTATTTCCTAAGCTGTTCATCATGGTAACGATAGTGTGTAATGTGTAAATATATATAACATCTCTTTTTACCAGGTCAGTGGCATTGTAGTGGGTACTAACTTAGCTGGGTAGAGGAGAGTTTCTTTTCTTCTTACTTAGGCTTTGTACCAGACCTGCACAAAACCTGTATCAACAATTATGTTGGTAATGCCTCCTTGTCCCAAAGCCAGCTACAGGAATATATTGACATTTCCACCTGAACTCTACTATTTTTAGAAATCAGTTTTTCTATCAGTTTTCCAGGACTTAAAACCTCTGTCCTACAAATCAAATAATTCACAGAGTTACGTTCTCTACAGTTCCTTACATCCCTGGCATACTAAAAACTCTCTACCTCTTCCACAGTAGAACCTAGGAGTTGACCTTGCAACATCAACTCTAAAAGTAACTCCAACAATGAAATCCACAATCCATTGGGCCTCCCATTCCACCCTAACATTTTATCTCTCCCATAGGTTATCAGACAAAATTTCCCTTTTTTCCAGACTGATCTTTCAACAAAGAGCCTTTTTTCATAACTATCACTTAATCTCCTTTGCAAACTTCTTCGCAGCTCACTTCACAGAGTAGAGACACATATCTCAGCAGGCACTTTGAGCTGTAACAGGAGTCTCCATGTCACTTGCAAATATATCACTAACAATATCCTTGTATCTGGTCCGTCTGGTCTGCAGTGGACTGGCGCCCTGCCCGGGATTTTTTCCTGCCTTGCTCCCTGTCTTGGCTGGGATTGGCTCCAAAAGGCACCCGTGATGCTGTGTTAGGATATAGCGGGTTGGAGAATGACTGATTGACTGGTCCGTCTGGTATATTTAATACTAAACAATGGGCCCCAGTCTAAAAATCTCATTACTCCATTTCTTGTAGGATGTGTCCAACCATCTACTTAGAACAGTGGTCTCAAACTCCAGTCCTTGATGCCCGCGGTGCCTGCAGGTTTTCATTCTAACCCTGTTTTAAATTGGGGACCAGTTTTTTGCTGCTATCCTTTCCTTTTATTTTAATTCACTTGTTTTTTTAAGATTTGTTCCCCTGATCTTGCTTCATTTCTTTCCTTAAATGGCACCCAAAGAGAGATTAAATGTGACATCAGTGAGCCAACAGAAGACTAACTAAGTCAGGGCCTTCAGCTCCAACCAGTTGCTTAATTAGGTGCAGAGTTTTGTCGTTAATTAAACCCATTCTTTAATTCCTTGGCTTGTTGCTTTTCTCATTGTGCAATAGCATACATTTCCAAAATTGTTGATTTTCTCTTTTCTAAGCGCATTGTTAAAATGTTTTGGGGACCTGAGCAGATCAACATTCCTAAAACCTTTGTCTTTCTTTATTTTCAGATATTATGTGATGAACACAGTTTGCTGGTCATATTTTGGCTCATTTTGCATCCTATTGTTGTTTGGCTGCTAATTAAGGAAAAAGAAACAATTAATGTGTCCGAGTCTTCAAAAGCAAGTCGATTAAAATTAATTCAAAAGAAGTTAATTAGCAGCAAAAACAGGTCACTAATTACGAAAACTGTTAGAATGAAAGCCTACAGACACTACGACCCTCCAGGACCAGAGACTGAGACTAGTGACTTAGAATTTGGCAAACAGCTAGCAAACTGTTTCAGAGAGCATGTTTGAACCATTAAAATTAAAGACTATACAAAGCTCACTGTAGAACTATTCACATCCCTTCAACACAGCTACACTGATCTCTCGGTTTATGTTCTTTCGCAAGGCTTTGTGCCGGTCCCAAGCCCGGATAAATGGGGAGGATTACATCAGGAAAGGCATCCGGTGTAAAATTCTGCCAAGTCAATATGTGGACAACAATACAAATTTCCACACCGGATCAGTCGAGCCCCAGGTTAACAACGACTGCCACCAGTACTGTTAACCAACAGGGTGCTGGCGGAAGTTGGACTACTGTTGGCCGAAGAAGAAGAAGGAGAAGAAGAGGGGGGAGATGTGTCCGGAGGCAGGAGGAGAAGAGAAAAGTAAAGACAGTGGAACTGAGGATAGGAACTTTGAATGTTGGCAGTATGACTGGTAGGGGGAGAGAGTTAGCAGATATGTTGGAGAGAATAAAGGTTAATATATTGTGTGTGCAAGAGACTAAATGAAAGGAGAGTAAGGCCAGGTGGTTCGGCGGTGGATTCAAATTGTTCTATCATGGTGTGGATGGGAGGAAAAATAGGGTAGGAGTGATTCTGAAGGAACAGTATGTCAATAGCGTTTTGGAGGTGAAAAGAGTGGCAGGCAGAGTAATGATTATGAAGCTGGAAATTGGAGGTGTGATGATGAATTTTGTTGGGTGTGCAATGGGTGAGAAAGAAGATTTTTGGAGTGAGTTGGATGAAGTGATGAACAGTGTGCCCAAGGGACAGAAAGTGATGACTGGAGCAGATTTCAATGGGCATGTTGGTGAAGGGAACAGTGGAGACGAGGAGGTGATGGCTAGGTATGGTGTCAAGGAGAGGAATGAAGAAGGTCAGAGGATAGTGGATTTTGCCAAGAGGATGCACATGGCTGTGGTGAATATGTATTTTAAGAAGAGGGAGGAACATAGTGTTACGTACAAGAGCGGAAGAAGATGCACACAGGTAGATTACATCCTATGCAGAAGAGTTGGTCTGAAAGAGATTGAAGACTGCAAAGAGGTGGCAGGGGAAAGTGTAGTTAAGCAGCATAGGATGGTGGTCTGTAGGATGACGTTGAAGATCAAGAAGAGGAAGAGAGTGAGGGCAGAGCCAAGGATCAAATGGTGGAAGTTAAAAAAGGAAGACTATAAGGGTGAGTTTATGGAGGAGGAGAGACAGGTGAGTCACCAGACAACTGGGAAACTACAACAGATGTAGTAAGGGTGGCAGCAACAAGGGTGCTTGGAGTGACATCTGGAAAGAGGAAGGAGGAAACGTAAATCTGGTGGTGGAATGAGGAAATACAGGAGAGTATACAGAGGAAGAGGATGGCAAAGAAGAGGTGGGATAGTCAGAGAGATGCAGAAAGTAGACAAGAGTACAAGGAGATAAGGCACAAGGTAAAGAGATCGGTGGTGAAGGGTAAAGAAAAGGAGTATGATGAGTTGCATGAGAGGTTGGACACTAAGGAGGGAGAAAAGGACCTGTACCGATTGGCTAGACAGAGGAACCGAGCTGGGAAAGATGTGCAGCAGGTTAGGGTGAAGATGGAAACGTACTCACAAGCGAGGAGAGTGTGTTGAGCAGATGGAAGGAGTACTTTGAGAGGCTGATGAATGAAGAGAATGAGAGAGAGAAGAGGTTGGATGATTTGGAGATAGTGAATCAGGAAGTGCAACGGATTAGCAAAGAGGAAGTAAGGACAGCTATGAAGAGGATGAAAAATGGAAAGGCCGTTGGTCCAGATGACATACCTATGGGAGCATGGAGGTGTTTAGGAGAGACGGCAGTGGAGTTTTTAACCAGCTTGTTTAATGGAATCTTGGAAAGTGAGAGGATGCCTAAGAAGTGGAGTAGAAATGTACTGGTGCTGATATTTAAGAATAAGGGGGATGTGCAGGACTGCAGTAACTACAGGGGAATAAAATTGATGAGCCACAGCATGAAGTTATATGGGAAAGAGTAGTGGAAGCTAGGTTAAGAAGTGAGGTGATGATTAGTGAGCAGCAGTATGGTTTCATGCCAAGAAAGAGCACCACAGATGCAATGTTTGCTCTGAGGATGTTGATGGAGAAGTTTAAAGAAGGCCAGAAGGAGTTGCATTGCGTCTTTGTGGGCCAGGAGAAAGCATATGACAGGGTGCCTCAAGATTAGCTGTGGTATTGTATGAGGAAGACAGGGAGTGGCAGTGAAGTACATAAGAGTTGTACAGGATATGTACGAGGGAAGTATGACAGTGGTAAGGTCTGCGGTAGGAGTGATGGATGCATTGAAGTTTAAGGTGGGATTAAATCATCGATCAGCTCTGTGCCCTTTCTTATTTGCAATGGTGATGGACTGGTTGACATACGAGATTATGCAGGAGTCCCTGTGGACTATGATGTTTGCTGATGACATTGTGATCTGTAGTAACAGTAGGGAGCAGGTTGAGGAGACCTTGGAGAGGTGGAGATATGCTCTAGAGAGGAGAGGAATGAAGGTCAGTAGGAACAAGACAGAATACATGTGTGTAAATGAGAGGGAGGTCAGTGGAATGGTGAGGATGCAGGGAGTAGAGTTGGTGAAGGTGGATGAGTTTAAATACTTGGGATCAACAGTACAGAGTAATGGGGATTGTGGAAGAGAGGTGAAGAAGAGAGTGCAGACAGGGTGGAATGGGTGGAGAAGAGTGTCAGGAGTGATTGGTGACAGACAAGAGTAAAAGGGAAGGTCTACAGGATGGTAGTGAGACCAGCTATGTTATATGAGTTGGAGACGGTGACACTGACCAGAAAGCAGGAGACAGAGCTGGAGGTAGCAGAGTTAAAGATGCTAAGATTTGCATTGGGTGTGACGAAGATGGACGGAATTAGAAATGACTACATTAGAAGGTTAGCTCAGGTTGGACGGTTGGGAGACAAAGTCAGAGAGGCAAGATTGTGTTGGTTTGGACATGTGCAGAGGAGAGATGTTGGGTATATTGGGAGAAGGATGCTAAAGATAGAGCTGCCAGGGAAGAGGAAAAGAGGAAGGCCTAAGTGAAGGTTTATGGATGTGGTGAGAGAGGACATGCAGGTGATGGGTGTAACAGAACAAGATGCAGAGGACAGAAAGATATGGACGAAGATGATCCGCTGTGGCAACCCTTAACGGGAGCAGCCAAAAGAAGAAGAAGCTATGCTCATTCTGTTTCTTCTGGACTTAACAATTGAATACCTTTTTAATTTCTTCCTTTATCTTCTATAACGGTAGCTTTTTGTCACCCTATTTTCACCTTTACTACTTTCATCTGCCCTGGCTTTGTTCCCCTTTTTCTTTCCCTCATATTTATATTACCTGCTCTTTCCTTTTCAGTTGCACACCTGATAAAAGTTATACAGCTGAAATGTTGTGTCTTTCATTTTCTTTTCTTTTCTGTGCATGGAAGTAACCTTTCACTTTTTTCCTATATGTACAGGAATGTGAACACATTTGTTCATCCCCCTACAGCTCATTGAAAAAGTGCTGTATGCCTCCTGAAAAGTGATGAGATGAAAAGCAATTGCCCCAGGTATACCTGTATGCCTTTGACATATTATCGAGTAAAGCAAAAGTTTGAAAATAAATGAAGTATTGCTTATTTTACAAACAAGGGCAGCATGATGGTGAAGTTATAGTGCTGTTGCCTCCTCCCTGAGTGGAGTTTGCATGTTCTCTCCATATTCTCTCTGCGTGGGTTTTTCCCCTAAGTGCTCCAGTTTCCTCCCCCACTCCAAAGACATGCAGGTTAGGTGAATTGGCAATTCTAAATTGACCCTAGTGTGTAGTTGGGATGTGTATTTTCACCCAGTGATGGACTGACACCCTGTCCAGGGTTTGTTCCTGCCTTGTGTTCTATGCTACCTGGGATAGGCTCCAGCAAACCCCTGCGACCCTGTTCAGGATTAAGCGGGCTGGCAAATGACTGACTGACTGACTGACTGAAAAAGATATTCTAAAATGGCCTGGACACATTTGTTGGCACCTCTAGAAAATATCCTAAACTGGAATGAAGGGAATTTTCAAACTACTGTAGCTGTTTTATTTACTTCATATCACACACGTCTCCAATCATGTGGTTAGTCATTCAGCCAATTTAAATGGAAAAAAGTCATCACTCTGCTGTTTGGTATCATTGTGTGTCCCACACTGAACACGGACCAGAGAAAGCAAAGGAGAGTGTTGTCTGAGGAGATCAGAAAGAAATGAGAGACAAACATATTAAGTGCAAAGCCTCAAAGACCATCTCCAAGCAGCTTGATGTTCGTGTAACAACAGTTATTATTAAGAAGTTTAAGGTCCACAGGACTATAGCCAACCTCCCTGGATGTGGTCACAAGAAAAAAATCAATGCCAGAATGGGCAGAAGGATAATGAGAATGATAGACAAAAAGCCAAGTAAAAATTCCACGAAATCCTTTACTATTTCCTGTATTTAATATTTTTTTCCGTTGGTTCCTAGAAAAATGCTACATGGATATTCTCCTGTATTTCAAACTCATTTGCCTCTCCTCTGAAGTCAGAAACTATTCAAAGAAATGTTTAGAGTCTAAATTAAACCCACGTTGTGCCTGACCAATTTGCTGCACTTTTGAGGGAAATCTGCTGTAGCATTAACATTGTGGGAACCAGCCTCGATGGGGATAGACACCAAGACAGCTTATGTCCAAAATACACATGTTTATTTTCCAAAATACATACAGTACACCAATCACTCACAGTCCTTCACTCTTTTAATCTTTTCTTGCTGCCTCCACTCCTCTCTTGCAAGCTTCGTCTTACTCCCTCCCAACTCCGGCTCTTCAATTGGAGTGAGGCGGCCCCTTTTATGCCTAAGCACCCGAAAGCTCACCGGGTGTATTTATTTCCTGGCCTAACAGCATTCCCTGTTGTGGCGGAAGTGCTGCCGTCCATGACTCTGGGAACGCCTGGGCAGACCCTGGTGGTGGCTATGTGCCCCAACCAGGTGGAGCTTCCCAGGTCCAAACGTATGGCCCACCTGAGAACCAGGGCGGTTGCCCTCTCGTGTGCCGGGGGAGGTATTGGTCCCCTCCCGGTCCTTCCAGCTTCCAGGCATTCCAGCTACACAGATGCCCCAAGCCGTCTGTCACAACATATAGTAATGAAACATTTTGAGACTTACTAATATGTATTCAAATACTGCATATCCTTATTTCTACCTGGATTTTGGGCTACCAGGTTGCTCTGCACATTGTTATAAATGAGCTCATGGTCATCTGCAATGGGAAGAGCTGGGCAAAAAGAACAAGCAGAAGATAGTTTTTCTGTCATACTTGCTGCGATGATCGATTTGCCTGACGTACAGTATAATAATCTGTGTTTGTGTCACGGCTAGCATTTCGCCAATTCCCTCTTCCACTAATGCTTTAAACATACTGTAATAATCAGGCTGGCAGTGCAGAAACTGGCAGAATCTTTCAATGCGAATGTTTCAAACTGGCGAATGAGTGATATTTTAAAAAGGAACACCTAAAAGATTAATGGTTAAATGTATGCTGATCCATATTTTTCTTCTTCTGAGCTATTCCCCTTTTTATATGGAGTAGCTATTTCATTTGCCTAGAGTTCTCCAAAAGAGGTTTCTGCCTAATTTTCTCATATTACACAATATAAATATTTCCATGTATCGCTTGTCTTTTTTTTGTGGCATTTGTCAAATATTTCATTTAGTATCACACTATACTTCATTCGAAATATAAATATAAAATATGGTTTTGATATTTTTAATGGCATAGTTTTGCTTTTTTCAAACAGTCTGACTGATGTGTGCCAAATTCATTTTGTAAGATTAATCATCTTACTAGGTCAGTTAAACTCATAAGCTGGACTAAGTTAATATGCAACATTGCTCCTTTTCTCCAACTCCAAGAAGCACCCGAGTTTTTGTCTTGATCCGCTGCAAACCTGCAGCTCTGGGGCACACTCTAACAATGCTAATTTCCAAAGTTAGTTTTACTACCGTATACTGTATATGGACTAAGACAAGACCAGCATGAGATCATTCGTACACTGCATCTGACTCTGCCTGGGAGTTAGCCAGCCCACTTGCATGACTTGTTGTACCTTTATGGTCTCCTCCTGCCTCACGTTTAACCTTTTCCTGGCTTCTCTTACTCCCGCCAGAAGACTCTTGTAAGTTCCAACCCTGCCAACTTACAGCCCAAAGTGGCATTTCTGAAGCTGGGCTATAGATAACATCCAGAGACAGGAATAACCTTGGTAACTAGTGAGGCAACTGTCCTAGAAGTCCTCCTAAGGGTCCAAGATGTCCTTTCAATTCCCAACCACTTATTACTGTTAAAGGGACAAGCCATCACTAGGACACTTGTCTATTATAGTTGGGGAATAGGGAGCTGTCTATTTCATTTGGGGACTCCTGTCTCACAATCTCTGGCCTTTCATCTGTCATGCATTCATATTTATGTCACAGTAGTAAGGAACTTTTTGAGAAGTCCCTGCAGATATTGTGGCCACTCCTGTGCTCTTAGAACCAGAGCATCTTATGGCCAAACTTTTGCCACAGAAACAAAATAAGAGGAGGACCATATTTTGGAGTGAAATTTTAAAAGGACTAGGAATCAGTTTGATTTCAGATTATTAAGAGTCATTTCACTAGCTTTGGGAAAAAGTGTTATTAAGAGTTTTCATAATGAACACAATAAGGGCAGGGATATATTTAAACATCATGAATCCTAGAAGCCTTAGAAATAAAATATTTTAAATACTTTATTTTATAAACAACAGAATGGCTAAGGTGTGAGCTGCCTCAGTTTCCATCCTATACAGTAAATACATAGATAGACACAGATACATTTATGAATATATAAAAATGTACATATGTAAATACAGTACTGTGTCTATATGTACAGATTGTGACAGATAGGGGGTGCTGTTGCCCCTTGAACCCACAGACAACACATTCAGACACCAGGTAAAAGTCCCAATGCTAAATTTATTATTATAATAATGTGCACAAAGCACCTCTGCCTCTACTATTCTCAATAATTCAGCAATAATAATAATCAATACAATACAATACACACAATCCTCCACTCCCAGCAGCTTCGTCACACTCACACCCTTGCTGGAAACTCCCACAGTCCTTTGATACTCCTTGACCCGGAAGTGCTTCTGTCCCTCAGTCCACGTGATTTCATAGCACTTCCGGGTCAGGTGAAAACTCCTTCTTTTCTTCAGCCTGGAAGTACTTTGTTTCTTCCATCCCCGTGACTAGGGAGTACTTCCGGGCTATATGGAAAAAACAACTCTCTATTCTTCCCAACAGCATCACCTGGCAGCCCGCACTGTATCCAGCAGGCCTGTGAAGTAAAACTCCAAGGTCCATGATGCCCTACTGGAATTTGGGGCACCTCCATGTTGCAGGGAGGACTCCATCCAGCGGCATGGGGGTATTGACCGGGATAAACTGCTGGCCATATACCACAAGATATACAGTGCTGTATGTTCATTGTGTTGACAAACCAGATATAAAGCATTGATGCTACAAAGCAAGGTTATATAGACTTTAAAGTAGATCATTTTAAAGTCAAATGTACCTTTTCACAACCATGGCATATATGCAATTTCCACTCAAACTTATGTTTTAATGTTAAACATTTTCTAAAAATTAAACAAAAATACATAGCCAGCCCTGATATTTTAATATGAACTCTATGGTACATGAGGCTCCAATGGAAAATAAAAGCATGAAAACTTGCCAAATACACCCTCTTTGAGTTTCAAGAAATGAAAACATGCCATTCGTGCTGGAAACAACAAACAGGATCTGGAAATCACAATTTTATCGCATATTACTGGTACTATTTTTATCACTGAAGAAAAATGTTTTCTATTCATATGTATGAGTTCTCACATAAATACAGAAGTGAAACAAAACCAAAAATGTGGCATAAACAGTTTAATGTGATTTTGTGTTTTGAAAGGAAACCACACCCTGAGGAGTTGAAAGGTTATTTCGGAAGAGGACAAGCACTGAGCTATCATGCACAGCTGGTCTTATTTTAAAATAAGTGAATGTAAATATATGGGGTTTTTTTTTGTTCAAAAATGACACGTATAAACAATTTTACAATATGTGTGTAATTGCAAGATGTGGATCAATACTTGACAACTTTCCTGGCTTGTAAAAAAACGGATGTATTCAGTAAGTTTTTACGTTTTACAAGTGATGGTACCTGTCAAAGACAAGAAAATTAATATTTAAAAAATATTTGCTATCTTATGCCTTGCATGTACCTCCAGCACCTTTCTTCATTATTTGCATGTAAGTGGACGTTGCTTCCCCCAGTGCTCGCTCTGAAGCGTGCTTCTGTAAAGCCTACTTCTAAGACATTGTCAATATTTTTGAGGCACCTTTCTCGCTTCCTCTCTAGTTTTATACTTGCCATCTTTGAAGGTGACTCTCTCAGCGTGCATCGTACACCTTTACTCCTCCTTGTGTATCTCACACTCGCACTTCCTCTTTCGATTATGTTATCAAAGAAGAACTGACCAATCAGATTGCTCAGAGGGACGGGACACACAGATCTTAGTGTTTTTTTGTATAGTGGATACCCCGTGCCTCATAGGGTTCAAAGTAAAACTTTAGAATGTTGAGCTGTTTAATGTTTAAAACATAACATTTCATGGCAAGTGCATATATACCATGTTTGTGAAAATAAATTTTTTTTTGAAAAATACTAAACTTATCATTTATTGCATATTAGTAAACTGAATTTACAACAATGAGAAAAACACAGAAAGGAAATGTAAGTGAAGTAAGTGAATCCACCTTATTACATAAAAGCGTTGATTTATATTTTGATCTGCTCATTACCGGCTTAGACAGTTGTACCATAATAATGGCATTTCTCACACATTAAAACAGTGCCATTTTTCCAAAAAAAGGAAACATTTAAATAAAATTATACCTCAAATATTTTTCTTTTAACACAACTGACTGACTTGATGCCTCTGAATAAAATAAAACAATACCCTATGTGTTAAAATTACATTTCTCTGCATGCATTAAGCAATGACCCATAAACAGTTCTAGCTATTATCTGCAGAACTTTAAAATAATTTGCCATTTTGTACACAATTTTCCACTGCTGCTGTTGTCAGTGTGCTGTCTGCTGCAATATCTGTATTCACCTTCTTGCCCACCAAGCTGTAGATCTCCTCAGGGGGGATACCTTTGGGCTCAGCCACTTTCACCGTCAACATATCCAGCGTTATTGTGGTGCCTTTGGGTATTGCCACCTTGGCCACCACAAACTTGCCCAGCTGTGAAGAATAGAAATAGATTGCAAAGAATTAAGTAAAAAATAAGCATGATTAACAAAAAAAGTGGCACATGTAACACAAAGTATAGACTCTCAAACATATTTATCTACCCATTTTCATACTGTTAGCCTTTAATGTAAGAGATTCTGCAAAAAGGTAAAGTTCCCCATAGGGACAAATAAAGTTTGCCTGTCTATCTATCTATCTACAGTAGCTATCTATCTATCTACAGTAGCTATCTATCTATCTATCTATCTACAGTAGCTATCTATCTATCTATCTAACACACTGAGTTCCCTGGTTCATTATATTGGTTCAAATGATAGCAAGGCCAATAGCCTAATAGGAAACCATATTCGCAATCAGTCTGGGACCTAAAGGTCATGAACATCCTGATTCATGCATAGAAAGATTAGTTTTACCAATAGCCTAGCACGAAATGTGAGAGGAAATTAAAATACCCAAGGGAAACTTATGTGAACATGGGTAATACCTGTCATGTATGAAGGTTAAACCACCACCTTCCAGGTTTATTGGGGGTAAAAGATACCATCCCACAGTGAGAGGCGGGTGCAGTTGCTAGCATTCTTGTCTCTTCTGTCATCCAGAGCAACAAGAAGATGCCAAATGATGGCCAGAAGACTATAAAATAGTCCAGGAGAATGGCTTTTCAGAACAGACTCACATTGCAATCAGCACGGGGCTCATTGAAGTTGACCCGATTGATTTCTATTAAGAGAAGGTGAAGATCTCTTTTAACTTATCCTGTTTTCTTGCTATTATATAAACCATCTTTTTGTTTGTCTTTATTTTTGTTTGAATTAAAAGGGGTGACCCAGCTGGCATTGCGGCACTTTCTAGATGTTATGAGTATCTTTCCAGTCATCCACAATGTAATGTAAATGGAGCCTGCTGCCAAACTAGACAACCAAGCTGGAGATATAAGATCATCCACACTGTCACCCATCCCTGATGATAATGAGTGCATTTATGTACATGTACACGCAAAACTGGGATAGGGTGACTGTTTTGTCGTTTAGGGTCCTGTGCATCTTGTGTCCACAGATGACTTTCAGCTTACCTTCAGTCTAGCTTTCTATGCTACTAATTTTTATTTTTATTTTTATTGATTTTAGTTAGGAGCAGATAGCATTCCATACAATCAAGTCAAACTTAAACAAACCAAACCTCAACACCCACACAAGAGCTTTAGAGGAGAGCCAACAACCAGAGCAAATCTTTATAAACCGCAAGAAAGGAAGACAGATTGTGACACCAAGGCTGTATGACAGGCATTCAAAGATTTTTGTGCAAAATAATGTTAATTTGGTGCATTCCTAAAACATGTGGCCCATTGAGGCTGGAGCTAGACTGCTATGTTCACAGCTTGAATCTTGTCATGGAAACATTTTGTACAATTTTAAACAAGATAAACACACTCGATAAAAAGATTTTAAGTTGATTGAGTACTTTGCCCATTTGGAGCTAGAGTGTATTCTATGGATGAATACTCCTCCTTTTCTGAAATATTAAGTGAAAGATCCTTTCCCAATTGTACCATGGGATCTTTGAAAGAAAGGGACTTTAAAATGTTTTTATATATTGCAGAGATGCAATATATGGTTTGGTTTGAATCCTACCTGGCAGGTAGAAAATTCTTTGTGAGTTGTGGTAATCAAATCTCAAAGACACATGATATCCGATATGGTGTTCCACAAGGCTTTATCCTGGGTCCGCTGCTGTTCTCAATCTATATGCTTCCGTTAGGTCAGATTATCTCAGGTTATAACGTGAGTTACCACAGCTATGCTGATGACACACAGCTGTACTTATCAATAGCACCTGATGACTCTGACTCTTTCGATACACTAACACAATGTGTTACTGGTATTTCTGAATGGATGAATAGTAATTTTCTCAAATTAAATAAAGAGAAAACTGAAATTTTAGTAATTGGCAATAATGGATTCAATGAGGTTATCAGAAATAAACTTGATGCACTAGGATTAAAAGTTAAGACGGAAGTAAAAAATTTAGGGGTAACCGTTGACTGTAATCTGAATTTTAAATCGCATATTCATCAGACCACTAGGACAGCATTTTTTCACTTAAGAAACATAAGTAAAGTTAGACCTCTTATATCATTGAAAGATGCGGAGAAATTAATTCATGCTTTTGTTTTCAGTAGACTAGATTACTGTAACGCACTCCTCTCAGGACCACCCAAAAAAGACATCAATCACTTGCAACGAGTGCAGAATGCAGCTGCTATAATCCTAACTGGGAAAAAAAAATCTCAACATTTCTCCAGTTTTGATGTCACTACACTGGTTGCCTGTGTCTTTCAGGATTGACTTTAAAATACTGCTTATGGTTTATAAAGCCTTAAATAATCTCGCTCCATCTTATATATTGGAATGCCTGACATGTTATATTCCAAATCGTAGCCTTAGATCTTCAAATGAGTGTCTCCTTATAATTCCAAAAGCTAAACTTAAAAGAAGTGGTGAGGCGGCCTTCTGCTGTTATGCACCTAAAATCTGGAATAGCCTGCCAATAGGAATTCGCCAGGCAAATACAGTAGAGCACTTTAAAACACTGCTGAAAACACATTACTTTAACATGGCCTTTATAACTTCACTTTAACTTAATCCTGATACTCTGTATGTTCAATTCTTCATAATAACTATTCACAGTGGCTCCAAAATCCATACTGACCCCAACTCTCTTCTGTTTCTTTTTCCGGTTTCTTTGTGGTGGCGGCCTGCGCCACCACCACCTACTCAAAGCATCATGATGCACCAACATTGATGGACTGAAAGCCAGAAGTCTATGTGACCATCATCATCAGGTCCATCTATGAAAACCCTAAATACAAAGAGGACTGTTTGATTTATGTTAGGTAGACTGCCCAGAGGGGACTGGGCGATCTCTTAGTCTGGAACCCCTACAGATTTTATTTTTTTCTCCAGCCTTTGGAGTTTTTTTTTTTTTCTGTCCACCCTGGCCATCGGACCTTACTCTTATTCTATGTTAATTAATGTTGACTTATGTTTATTTTTTATTGTGTCTTCTATTTTCTATTCATTTTGTAAAGCACTTTGAGCTACATTTTTTTTGTATGAATATGTGCTATATAAATAAATGTTGATTGATTGATTGAGATGCTCTCTGAGTCTTCAAGACTTACCAGTGTTTCTTCTGGGACAGCAATAAGTGGAAGGTAAGGAAAATTGGGCAGATTCAGTTCAACAAAGCTTCTTATTTGAAAGTAGGGTACAACTTTTTTTGATGAGAAGTTGAATTTGAAGCTTAATTGTTTGTAGGATGTAAAGACATTATCTATGTACAATTCTCTAAGTGTTTTAATCTCAGACATTTTTCAAACATTAAATATTGTGCATATTTGAGAGGATGGAAAAGAGTGGTTGTCATGTAGAGATGCAAGAGATAAGATCCTCTGTCTTAAAGCTCTTCCTACGTTGGTTTCATATTCTGAGTGAATGAAGGACATTTGGACTATTAGTGTATTGACAATAATTTGTATTTACTGGGGCACAGAGTAAGGCATATAAAAAGAAGTGCTATTACATGGACTTTGAACGGAGTATTAAAATAGACCACATGCCTGTCTCAATATGGCTGCTGAAATAGAGTTGTGATCGTCATGGTCTTCTCTTCATGGCCAGATGGTGGATGCAGAGAGTGATGAGTCCACTATGGTACCTTTTCAATTATCTGCCATTCCGCCTAGCTTGGTGTCATCTGCACACCTAACTAGTGTATTGATTATATTCTTATCCTGATCCTTTATGTATATTACAAAGAGCAACAGCAACTACCACTGATCCCCGAGGGACACCATTCTTAACATCACCTAATTCTGAGAGAGTTCTCCTCACTCTAACTTGTTTGAGGGTATTTTGCATCCATCTACAGATCGTGCCCTGAATTCCCATTTCTTTCAGTTTGAATAGTACCTCAGTAATTGCCCCATAATTTTCCTCCGATATTTACTGTACATTATTATGACAGGACATATTACATTCCACCTGCAAACAGTCAACATTACCATACAATATTTACCTTGCTATAACAGGACATCTCACAGGGGAGCATATTTTTGACTGGGGAGCCCATGGCTTTTTCCACTGTCCTGATGGCCTGTACCAGCTCGGCCAGTTCTTTAGGCTCTAAGGAGGCCTTGTGGTCACTTCCCTTCCAACTCTTGTCCAGAGTAACGTGACGTTCAACAACCTTGGCTCCCATTGCAACTGCAGCCACTGTAATAGGAATACCAGTCTCATGACCGGAGTAGCCAATGGGAATATCAGGAAATTCCTTTTGAAATTCCTATAAAAGCACATAAATAATGAAAAGGTTATAAAAAAAAAGGAGAACGGTTCATCTGACTTAAAGGTTTCCATGCATTCAGCACTTTCCATAACCTAAAATGAAACCATAATAGGACAGAGTAGGCTTGAAAATGATCTTATGAATAGATAGTTTTTATTCCATTATTAATTTATTAATCAACTAAGGCATTTTCTTCACTTCCTTTTTCCATTGCTGCATTACAGAGGACTAGAGCCTTTCCAGAATGTGTTCAGCAGACTGCAACGTTTTCTCTCTCTCTTCTTAAAATTAATTAAATGACTGGCTAAATGAAGGCGAAAATCTTTATGCCAAGGCATGTAAACATACAATTTTGAACTACTTGATAGTAAGCTGGGTCATGGGCAGCATGAAGGCACAATAATTAGGATTCCTAGTTCATAGTCCTTTGAACCAGGATTCATTTTTTTCACCCTGTTACACCAGGGTTCCCCATGCATGGCTTATGTTTTACCAGGGGTCTTAAAAGGCTGGGGTGCGTTGCCTCTTTAATGAAAATTTTGTTCAATTTATATGTGATGATATTGTCATTTAGTATTTCACAGTATTAATGTGCAGTTACACTTCTAAACTTTTTGTCTCGCTTAAAACTGACTGCTTTTCCTTTTAGGATCTGTGAAAACAAGACTATAAGGGGGGACTCCAAAATGCAGGAATCAGTCAGTAGCATGGGAGTAAATTGTAGTTCTTGACTATGCAACTAGGAATCGCGTGCCTCCAGTCTTGTTAATAAGTCCACCAACTAGCATCATGCTGATTTTATTGAATGTGTTACTTCTGACATTTTTTCTATACTCATGTGCATCCATCCATCCATTATCCAACCCGCTATATCCTAACTACAGGGTCATGGAGGTCTGCTGGAGCCAATCCCAGCCAACACAAGGCAGGAAACAAACCCTGGGCAGGTCGCCAGCCCACCACAGGGCACGCACACACACACACACCAAGTACACACTAGGGACAATTCAGAATCGCCAATGCACCTAACCTGCATGTCTTTGGACTGTGGGAGGAAACCGGAGTACCTGGAGGAAACCCATGCAGACACGGGGAGAACATGCAAACTCCACGCATGTGCATGACTTTGGCAATTTCTGTTTTCTCCAAGCCGAAAAAATGCATGTCATTTAGAACACCAAGGCAATAACGTAATGTAAAGTACAGTCCGCGTAGATGAGTATCCCAGCTAGGACTGAACATGAAACCTTACCTGGCCGGGAGGCCATTATAATGGAAGTACAGTGGAAGACCGGTCATTCAAGACAATGTCTTCTCCAATACACCAGGTGGCAGCCCCCCTGAGTTAAAACACTTCTGAGGATACCCACAGGACATCATGGGAACTGTAACGCTCTGGGTCAGCCCTGTTGGGATCCATGGGTGCTGTTATTTGGCACTGAGGGTATTTTTGAGCTGTACCTTTTCAGGCTCCCATTGTACCTGGAAGCACTTTCAAGCCACAGCTCTGGGACCGGAAGTGCTTCTAGTGTTTGCATAAAAGGAGCTTCAATCAAGCAGCCAGAGTTGGGAGGAGGAGGAGAACAAAGCTTGCTAGAGGGAGCAGAGTAGGCTGAGTGACAGAGGAGGACGATGACCGAAAGTTACAGAGTTGCATAGTGCTTGGTGTATTGAACTGTACTGTGTTTGAAGTGTGGAATGCTTGTAAAAGGTAGAGTTTCAAACTAATAAAAATCATCTTGTTTGCGGCAAACTTGTGCCCAAGGAGGTGCAGTGCCCCCTAAGGACCCCACTGTGAACAGACTGTTAATCAGCAACATTACACTGAATGGCTGAGGCATCTACAGGAAAGCATCAGGTAAAAACATCCAGGGAAGTGGCACACCCAAACCTGCACTTTACACCATGGCAATGCACACTCCACTGCACCATGACAGCACACCTGCACGCAGCGTATTGTCAATCACAGAGTTTTTGACCAAAAAAAAAATGGTGTTGTTGCTTGGCACATCCATAAATTCACTAGATCTCACTCCCTGTGATTTTTTTTGTTCCCAAAATTAAAATTGAGCCTGAAGGGAAGATGCTTTACTACTGTGTTAAAAATCCAGGAAAAAATAATCTGAGGGCTTGAGACATAACAAACAGGAAAGGTTTCTAGGAATGGAAGGGTATTTCATCTCAAGAGATTAGTATATTGCCATTGACTAAAACTGAATTGCTGTAAGGTGTATAGATTTTTTTTTTGACAATTCCAGAAATTTTTCAGCTCCCCCACCAACCTTGTATATAACAATTCCATTATACTCCTTGCAAAATAAAAGCTGCACTTGTATCAATTAAATGTCTCACCAGTATGACACTCAGATTAACTTCTTCTGGCTTCAGAGGATAACAACTGGTGCACTGCAGGAAGCAAAATTTTGAGTTGTGTGCTTTCACTGTCTTATAGACTCTTCTCATGGTTTCCATTGATTGCATCCCACTGGAAATCACCATGGGACGACCTGCAAATATGCAGAAACTGTTAGAACAAAATTATTTGCTATTCTGATCCAATTATTTAAAATTAATAAGTATCTTAAACAAGAACCAGTTATCAAGATGATATGTGAGAGAAATAATCTATATGGAGTTTAACAGTTTTATACAACAGATTGAAAGTCTATAAATAATGTGAAGATGTAGTGTTATGTTTCATTTAAAAATGCTGCTTTTAAATTAAAATGTAGTAGTGTGGATGTTGTCTAAGATTCTTTGAATGAAAAAATTTCAAATGCCGAAAATTGATCAATGTTGGAGTGCCATTGGCTCATTGCTCAGTCAGTTCCTCTGTTGCAAAATTTACAGCTATCTCCTTTAACTAATTGTTTTGTTCTTTTTAAAATGTTAAAGTGTTACAGTATCATCTAGGGTTCCCAGATGGCTAAGGTTCAAACTGCTCTGTTATGTCTCTTTTATTCAATTTTGATTCTTTTGTTTATGTATACATTGTTGATCGTTTGGTTAAATATATGTCTATGTACCTTTTTATGTGCAATGTGTTTTGTGGGTGGTGTCATAAGAGGTGGAGCCACCTGCCCATCACCATCAAGGGACTGCCCTCAGCCCCATAAAGACTGAGAAAAACCCACAGTCCCTTGCGGTTCATTGAAAGAGTTGTCTAGTGATGTATTACTTCTTGCTCATTATTGATTTTCTGTATTTTTGACCTCGATACTCTGTTTTTTGGCCATTCTTGAGATTTGTGTTTTGGGTCTTGTTTGCCTTTGAATTGCTTTGTTTCAGACAGCTCCTTTTGCCTTTATGCTCCTTGGAGCTTATTTTTGTTATTTTCTGTGAAAATGAATCTTTTGATTTATTAAGATTCTTTGTTTGCTTTTTCGTTACTAGCCAGGGTCTGACAGTTCCCCATCTAGTGGGCATTTTGAGGCATTTTTGGGATTCTGTCCGCTAGGTTCCCCCCAAGTTTACAACAGAAAGCATGTTTCTCCAAATTTATTGATTAACTAGTACTAGAAATAATTGTCCTACACATGTTTTCACAAATCATTTGATTTCAGTACCAAATACTGAGTTAATGACTTCTTATTTTGACACTTGCATTTTGGTCCATCCTTCCATTCATCTATCCTATACTTTTAATGCCTGTCTAATCCAGATCTGGGATTGAGTATTTTTACTTGTAATCTGGCAAATATACAGTTCCTTCAGAAAGCAACCCCCCCCCGGTGCCATTCAAAGCCCATATGGAGCCCTAAGTGGTGAAGGGAATTTTCCATTTAATGTCTGGAGCACTCTCCCCATAACTGTCATCAATAGCACGCCTCAGGTAATTTCTCCCTAGGCAGCCACCTATGCTGCCTACTGGAATGACCCATTATGTCTCCCCCATTGATTATTTCTTCATTTGCTGTATTATAATGCACAGAAGTAATGCTTTTTAATATTAAACATTGTGGCGGTTGGCCTGCGCCATCTCTTACCTGGAATGCCTTGGGAGTGGAAGGACAAGGGGAAAGAGTGTGCATGGGGCACTGTCTCCCCCAGATCGGTAGATGGCAGCCCCCCTGGGTTTCAACATTTAATTGCCATAGATTCTCACAGGGCACCATGGGACATGGAGTTCAGCAACTCAGCCCTGTTGGGTTCCGTGGGTGCCACCAGGGGGCGCTTGGGGATTGAGAAGCCCTACTTTGTCAGGTTTCCACCTCACCCAGAACTGCTTCTGGACCATGCTAACAGGCCACCAGTACTCCTGGGTTGTTACATTTGAAAATGTAATTGTAGTTCCAGGAGGCAGAGTCGGGAAGAAGTTGACGAAGCTTGCTGATGGACGGAGGGGTGATAAAGAAGACAAAGGGCTGCAGAGTGCGTGGCTTTGTGCTTTGTAACTGTGCTTATTGTACTGTGCTTTTGGTGGTAGGAAACGCTTAAGGAAGATTTTCCCACAACAAAATAATAGCCTGTGTGTGTTCTGAACTTGAACCTGTGTTGTCTGTGTCAGGTTTGGGGAGCTGGAGCGCCCCCTAACAGCCACAATGTAATGAAGTATTTAGATGTCTTCAGAATTCTATTAAAATATGAAATCTCAAAATAACTTAATTCACAAGTTTTTACCCACTGTAACAGCCTTTATTGAGCGAAGTATTCAATTTTGTCAACAGATTACACTAAATATAGCTTTTTATGAAAGAGATACAAATGTTCTTGAGTAAAAACATTTTTGACTCATAAAATATTTCACTTTTTGTGTTATGTTTTATAATTAAATTAAAAACAGAATTAAAAAAAAAACCTAAGATGTCAATACTGTTTGCACAGTTTCTGATAATGTCCTTTAATGTTGAGCTGATTCCGGCCTTGTATACAAGGCTACTGGGCTAGGCTATGGTCCATCCATCCATCCATTATCCAACCCGCTATATCCTAAAATGTTGTCACGGGGTCTGCTGAAGCCAATCCCAGCCAACACAGGGCACAAGGAAGCCCACTTCAGGGCGCACACACACACATAACAAGTGCACACTAGGGACAATTTAGAAATGCCAATGAACCTAACAATTTAGAAACGGCAATGTCTTTGCACTGTGGGAGGAAACCAGAGTACCCGGAGGAAACCCATGCAGACATGGGAAGAACATGCAAGCTCCATGCAAGGAGGACCCAGGAAGCGAACCCGGGTCTCCTAGCTGTGAGGCAGCAGCGCTAGCCACTGTGCCACCCTAGGCTATGGTCTCCTTTGGAAAGTTGAATTATGGATAGATGGAGGTGTGGACAGTCAGAAGATCCATAAATATGTTAGTTGAGTTCTTGTTGTGAAACTAGTAAATGCATAGCTTGTTTCCTCAAAGGAGGACTCTTGGTTGTGTTTAACTTAATTTCTGTCTCTTTTTCTTACCATTCTTTGCAGTTTTTTCTAGGTACGGCAAGTTGTTGGAATCTGCAGAAGCAACTTTAAAAAATGGAACATTGAGTTTGTGAAGAAACTCAACTGCCATCTGTCAAAAAAAAAAAAAAGAAATTGTGAAATGATTATTGATGTGCATAACCAGAGATCATAATTCCAGTGTATCCTGTTGCTCTTGATTGGAACAAATTGGTTTGCTTTCCATTGCTTTGTTGCCAAATTCAAATTATACAATACATAGATTACAATATAAACATAACCAGAATTCAAGGGTCAAAGCAGGCAACTGTCTCTTTTTCATGGCGCTGGCACCTCACAGTAAGGAGCACATGGGTTCACATCCTTGGTCCTCCCTGCATGGAGAACACTTTGAGCATTGAGAAAAGTACTATATAAATGTAAAGAATTATTATCATCACCATCTTCTGTATGCAAATTTTTAATGATTATAGCCAACAAATACATAGAATGCAATGGCTTGCTACATACAAAATAGGTAAGAACACATGACACAGGATAGGGGAATTGGCCCAATGGTAGTTATTTGAAAACAGAATTCTACCTTGTATGCTTGAAAATGGAAAGAAAACACATGCCAGGTGTGAAGTTACACTATGCACTAAGTCCTGTTGTACTCCTACAGAGTGCCCCATAAGGGAATTCTGATACACCATGAGGGAGGCAGCAATATCAACTAATACACTGGAAAGCAGCATGAAACACTCTACTGATAACTATTTGATAATGCCCTGGGTACTTTCTCTTTAGATAAAAAAAGCTTCAAAGGCGTGGTAGTTATAAGGATCATAAGATATCACTAAGACCCGATGGAGCAAGCATTTTGAAGAGTGCCCCAGACCCCAGCAGTCATTCAGAAGATGTAGCGTAGAATAAACCTGCTGACACAGTATGTCAGTTGTGAGCATCCAAAATGGTTCTGTTGAACCACAAAATACACAAGGCCTACATGCTTTTTTTATTTTTAGTTCCAGCCAAACTGTTTACTAGCAATAGAATTAGTGAGCGACCATGACAATAGTGTTAAATAGACTTAGAGATGTGTGTACATTCAAAAAACTGTGACGAGAGTTGTGGTGGAGAGTAAAATGAGTGATATATACAATATACAGTAAGTTGATAAATATTTTGTATGTCTTATTAGCAAGTTAGGCAAACTAAATGTAACATTAGATATTATTTCTGGAGACGTTTTACAGCTGCTGCAAGTATTTATGTCTTTATGGGAGTTAAAATAATGTACTCAGATAGCATTACTGTAATATATAAAAACACTTTAAAGTCTGTTCCTTTCTAAGATCCCAGAATTCAGTGGGAAAAGGATCTCTCACTCAATATATCAGAAAAGGAGTGGAAGGTAGCAATGCACAGAATTTACTCGAGCTCCATATTCACAAAGCGTAGAATTATTCAAATTAAAATCTTTTATTGAGCATATCTCTCTTGTTTAAAATTGTCCAAAATGTTTCCAGGGCAAGATCCAACCTGCAAATGTTACAATTGAGCTCCGGCCTCATTGGGCCACATGTTTTGGGCCTGCACCAAATTAACATCATTCTGGACAAAAATCTTTAAATGCCTGTCAGACAGCCTTGGTGTCACAATCCCTCCTAACCCACTGACAGCTGTGTTTGATGGACTCCCAGATGGGCTTAAAGTAGAGAAGGACAAATAAACTGTGATTGCCTTTACCTCACTTATGATCACATAGACTTATCTTGCTCAACTGGAAAAATCCTCTTTTAAGTCAGTGGGTAAGTGATATTATATACTATTTGAAATTGGAAAAAATCAAATTCTTACTTAGAGGGTCCATTCAAAACCTTTTTAAAACCTGGCAGGATCTGACCAATAATATTTTAGAATAAGCTTTTATATTGGGGAAAGCGACTCTCTTCCCTCTTTTCTGCTCTTAAAGTTTTACTCTGGCTGTTGGCCTTACTCTCTTTCGTTTGCGTGGGGGCTGAATTGAATTTAATTTTGTCAAGTTTGACTTGTTTATATGAAATGTTACTTGCTTTTAATAAATTCAATTTTAAAAAAAAAATAATAAAAACAAAGTGGATGGAGAATGTGTCAAACTAGTTTAGCAAAGGTGACTATGTTTGGACTGGCAGTAGCCTAGCAGGGAAGAACAGACTGCAAGTAAACAAAACAACCTGTGGATGAGTTGTACCTGTGCATTTTCATTGGTAAATGACCTGGGAAGGGACAGGTAGACTAATTCTATTGGTCTGAATGTATGGTCTGGAGTATGGTTGGTTATGATTGGTTTTGAATCAGAGGGTATTCTGTTCCATGACACCCCATTAGTTCACAATTTGTGATAAGAATGGTATAAAGTTGGTACCCCTGCATTTATCTCTCTCATCATCTGACCATGAATGGAAGCCCACCTCTCTCTCTTGTCATTTCTCCATGAGGAAGACGATTTTAGTAGCCATATTGAGAGGCAAGAGGCCTGTTTTAATACTCTATTCAAAGGCCATGTGGTAGCAAAGACAAACCTAGACTGAAAGTAAGCTGAGAGCCGCCTATGGATGAAAGATGCACTGTAACTTAAGCTGTAATAGTATATTTGTCACACTAATTTCATTTTTGCTGATTATTTTGGGTATATTATCCATAATACATTAATTAATTTAATGTGTACCTCTCTCCTGCTTGATCTTCCACCCCGTCTAATTGTCTGAGGTTATAAATAAAGAAAAGTACTTGATCAGAGAGTAGTAAGTATATGGGATTTTAGATATTTTCTTACGGTCTACACAATAAAGAGTAAAAAAAGGGGGAAAATAGGGTATGACACCAAACAAGAGTCGATATCTAAATTTTGAAATGCTATTACATAAAACCGAAAAGCAAAACCATGAGTAATGTCTGAATGAAAAGTGCTAAAAGCCATTAACTGGGTTGGGTTACTTTGTATGCTATGTCCGTTTATTGATATATCCTGTCTTTACTTAATAAAACGTTGATCACAAAAAAATAATAGTTCACTAATGGCATTTTATTGTTTGTTGTTGGTTTGTGTGGTTCCTTGACGAACTATTACTTTACAAAGCACCATTTGATTCTGGGAAGGGTTTTTTGCATATGAAGTTGGCTCTTTGTGCTTTGAAAAACTTCATAATATTTAGCAAAAAGTATTTAATGTACAGTAGGCTTCCTAGCAGGACACTAACACATTAACAAAACCCAGACTTAGCCTATGTTATCATATGCAGCAAGAGTTCTTTTTCAAATCATGTCCCATTCACAAATCTGTTACCATCTATTCATGGTTATTTACTGTAAGGCCATTACAGATCTAAATAGAACCTTCAAATGGATGAATCTGTAGGGAACCAAAAATGGCTCCCCTACGGCCTCACACTGAAGAACAACTCTGACAATTTTATCTTTAAGAGTGTACAATTTTTCATCAGAACTACAACACTACAACTTTTAAACAGAGTTGATGCTTGATGAGTGAAAAATGATGAGCGACGATTAGTGAGTGACTAGTGAGAAGTGATAAATAATACATGATGAGTGATGACGGGAGGAGTGAAAAATGATGATGTCCTTGAACAGGCTCTGTACTTTAGTTCTCTTTTGATACTACTTTCTACTTTCATTTTCTCTCCCATCCAACTAAACTCCACCACTGCACAGGACTCTCTTCGAGACTGACCTAAACCTCTACCTGGAGGGCTAACCTGAGTAAAGGTAAACTCCATGCATTCTGTGAACCACTCCGTTTCTAACAGTCCGGTGTTGTTAGGCTGCCTGCTGTTACACAAGAGTTGCTGTGGAAATGTTGTCACTGACTGAAAGTTGGAACGTGATATTTGAAATTGGTTTAGCAGTATATATACTGTATAATCAGATAAAAGTGGATACTAGAACACAGAATTTATGCTAAGAAGTGAATGCTGACTATAGGATGCCTGTTGTATCTTTGATTTTGCAAAGTGACCCATCGTCCAAACTATTATGAGAATATTGGAAGAAATGAACTTGTTTAAAATGTTTTACTTAAAACAAGCCTCTGATGATGGTCAAAGAACTGTTGTTGCTCCTGTAACACTTAATAAGTAGCAAGACGTGCACTGAAATTTTTCAGAAAGTGTCAGTTGTGAATAAGATTCATGTGAAGATGTGTGGTTGAGGGTGAAGACAAGGGAAGAACCTGCCAACAGTGGCTATTCGAGTGTACATTTCAATGGTAAGTCAGGCTGAGAATTCAGTTTTCAAAATGGTAGCTAGGTCACAGATTACTCTGCTGGGGTGTTGGCAAGATAAGAACTTAAGTAATTATAATTACAGGGATAGATTATTAAGATATATATGCTTGATACTTTCAAATAGGAATAGCGACTTCTTTTTATCCCATTACAACAGATTTTCACTTGGTGATATCAATGTATGCCATACCTCATCCATCCCTGATGCAGTGAAGAAGATGCCAATTTCTTGGGCGTACTTCTGCAGCTCACGGTACTGCTCATGGCTGAACTCCAGGTGGCGCTTGTGATCTCCATAGGTTGCTCCCCAGGAGTGTTCTGAGTTGTAAGGCCGCTCCAATGCTTGCTTGTTGAACCTGCATTCCAATTCACTTTTTTGCAGCTTAGCACAATCTGCCCCACACTCCTGTATCAAGAAGATAAAACATTACATGTAAGGCACCTACCACAGAGCAGAAAATTGATGGAAAAAATCAATAACTCAACTGCTCTGCCTTGCCAGAACTAAATTGTTAGATATTGTACACACAGTTTCAAAAGAAAGTGAAATGTCCTGCTAGTGTCAGTTGGCCCCTATCCATGCTACTATAATGTTTTTGTTTAAAAACGCAGACATTACCCTTCATTTTCACCTGTCATCTGCACAATCCTAGTGAAAACTTTTGAAATTGCTCTCTAGAGCTGTATATTTCTGTATATTTGTGAAGTGGATAGGTGAAAACAAAGGTTATTGAAAGCACAGGCACTAATCACACTCGGGTTCGTACTTCTTATGTTGTCTTTCCCTGATAGGATTCTGCACATTCAAACATCTCACTCCCTGATTGCTCACCCTTCATAGAAGAAAAATATATTCTAACATAGCCGACACAGAATAATTGCATTTCATGGTGCTTGTTGTGTATGCATTTTGTGGTAGACTGCTTTCTAGCATATACTGTAAGCTGACAAATATTGTGTATGTGATATTACTGTATGTAATTGTGCAGTATGTAATATTAGATAGTGTTTCAGGAGGCATGTTTTACTTCATTGATGAGAACAGAGGTGCTTTGATGTCTACACCCAGTCTGTAGGACTGACATGGGATGTGAAATTTATGGTGAGGAGGATGGAGCAACAGACCAGCTTGGCAAGAGTGACTGCGGTTGGACTCACAAGAGCCCACAAGTCATTCACCGCAGGAAGGCCATAAACTGCTTAATCAAAGCAACTGGAGGGCGAGTTGTACCTAAGCGCTTTCATTGATAACTGGTCAGGAAGCGCCTGAAAAAATAATTCTATTGGTCTAAACTATGGCTGTTTATGATTGGTTTTGAATGAGAGGCTATTTGGCACTATAATGTTTCATTGGTTTGTGTATTATGGTAAGACTGATACAAAGATGGTCACCTTGCCTTTATGTATTTCTCTCACACCATCTGTCAATGAAAAGAAGACCATGATGAAGACAACCCAATCTCGGCAGCCATATTGAGACCAGTCTGTGGCCTTTTTCAATACTCCATTCAAAGGCCATGTGATAGCAAAGCAATCCTGACTGAAGATAGTCGAGATAAGCTGAAAGTCACCTACGGATGCTAGATGCACTGCTTCTTAGGTTGTAATGGTATGATTTACCAATATTCGCATATTATTCTACTTCTTTTAATATTTTTGGGCATTTGCATCAATAATAAATAATTAAATGTGTAACTGAACTCTTGTCTGTTTCTTTACTCTGTTGAATTGCCAGAGGTTACAGATGTTGAAGGGAAGGGGTGAGGAAGACCTGAAGTACCTGACCACACAGTGGCAAGTGCATGGGATTTTAGACATTTTCTTAAGGTCTACACAATAAAAAGTATGAAAGGAGAAAATAAGGTCATCATAGGACATAGAGTTTGAATACTACATACATGTTCAAAAAGCAAATAATTTACAGGTTGCTACAGTTTTATTAGCCTTCACATTTTTTCCACTCTGATTTCTTTTTAAATGTTTTATCTAAACAGACACTTATAATAAACCCACACAAGTGTAAAAATTCGACCAAGTTAGCTTATGAGCCATTGGTTCCTTGTGTTATTTGTGGTCTATTAAGAAGGAAGAAGCAATTAAAGGTTCCAAATCACAAATTAAGATTTACCAATGGGCATTGCAGCACCCCAAACCCCAGACACAACTTCTGGTTTCAGATATAAGTTTATCCGTCCATTCATTACCCAACCCGCTATATCCTAACTACAGGCTCATGGGGGTCTGCTGGAGCCAATCCCAGCCAACACAGGGCGCAAGGCAGGAAACAAACCCCAGGCAGGGCACCAACTCACTGCAGGGCACACACTAGGGACAATTTAGAATCGTCATTGGACTGTGGGAGGAAACCCAGGCAGACACGGGGAGAACATGCTGACTCCACCCGGGAAGCGAACCCAGGTCTCCTAACTGCAAGGCAGCAGTGCTACCCACTGTGCCACCATGCCACCCATAAATAAAAGGTTCATTACACAAATACCTTAAAAAGGTCTTGAAAGTAACATAAACGCATATATTATTTTCTTTTCCCTCTCCTTTCACTTCTTGTGGCAAACTTTGTCTATTTTCCACCTGTCTCCAACTTGCCTGGATGAAATCAAGCAGCTTCTTTTATCTTTGACCTGGGAGCACTTCCAGTGCTAGTGCATAACCCATTGGAGGCACTTCTAGGACAAATGGAACTCCCACAAAGTAAGAATCACTGATCCCTGCAGCCCCCCTCCGGCGGCAACCAAGGAATTTGGTGGGACAGATTCTCCAACCATGTCAATTTCAATGGCATAGTCAAAAAGGGTGCGGACTTCATTATGTTAATCTAATCTAATTTAAATATAAATTGGGGCAGCTGGACCAAGTGTTCAATGCTATTTACCTTTAAGCAACAACTGCATTATTAGAATTATTAGAATAATCTCAGTGCATAATAATTGATAAGTGTCAAAATCTTCAAGGTATTGGCAACTGGTTATTTCACCGTCTTTTTTGTATTGTCAATGGAATTAGAAAAAGTATCAATCATAAAGGCGACAATGAGGCTTAAGATGTAATTCTAGTAATGTGTAACTAACAATGCAAATTCTTGTGGAGCTATTATTATATGTAAATGGCTGGTGTGCAGCTTTAGTGAGCAATCAGATGCTCTTTAAGAGGTGCTGGAGCTTTAATGCTCTTATGACTTTGTCCTTAAAAGAAATGTTCTGTAGTTCTGCAATAGTTGAGTCAAGTCAACTCAAGTCAAACTTTGTTTATAAAACACATTTAAAACAGTCTAGACAGAACCAAAGTGGTGTACAAGATAAGATGATTAAACCAATTAAAATACACATACGGATTACAAAACCACAATAATAATAATTCATTATGTTTAAATATTGCTTTTGTCACTACTCAAAGTGCTTCAGTGAGTGGGGAGCCACTTCAAAAACCACTAATGCAATTGCAGCCATTTCTAAGCCAGTACACTCACCACACATTAGTTATTAGGTGTTGAACTGGTGAGAGAGATAGTCAAATAAAGACAGGGGATGGTTAGGGGGCCAGAATGACTAGGCTCTGGTATCCAATTTAGCCTGGACAATTAGAATCTGGATCCTGAGTTGGTTAGTCGTGTGGTGGGTGCGGCAATGCGCTGTATCAGTGCATGCTCCTAATCTCTCTCTCTACTCATTATGAAAGATGCCCAGGGATCTTTTATGACCACAGACAGTCAGCACCTTGTTTTCTTTATTACATCTCATTTGAAGGACAGCACCATATTTACAGCACAGTGTCCCCATCACTGTAATGGGGCATTGGGATCCACATTCAGACCATAGGGTAAGCGCCCCCTGTTGACCACACAAACACCTCTTCCGACAGCAACCCAAGCATTTCCTAGATGGTTTCCATCCAAGTAGTGGCCTGGCCTGAACATGCTCAGCTTCAGGTGGATGACCAGTTCTGAAGTGCATGTGGTATGGCAGCTGATAATCATGACAAACTGTACACTGTGACGGACAGCCAGGTCCCATGCCCGGCCGGGACACCTCTGCTGCACATGTTCCGGGGGAGCCACCATGGACAGCTCAATACATCCTCCGGGACGCTTGGTGGCAGCCTCCCTGGCCGTTGTTCGCTTCCCAGTCTCCCACGTGGCTCCATGGGACATGGAGTCCTCCACAGCCTGGTTGGGAGATGGGGTGGCCGCTAGTTGGTGCTGCCGAGATCCAACAACCCGGATGGACGAGTTATCAGCCCCAATCAGAACCAGCTGGTCAAGCACCTGGAACACTTCCGGGTGGGCTATAAAATGGGCCAGCCTCCCTTTATTCAAGGCCAGAATCGGGAGGAAGAGGGCGAAGTTGCCAGGGAGGAGTGGTGGTGCCAGGAAGGGTTGTTTGAGCTCTGTATAAAGTGTTTTGGGACTGTGTTGGGCCTGTGGGACACGGGGAAGACGTGCGCCCACGGGCGAAGAAAAATAAAAAGCCTATTTGTTTTACACGTGCCTCGTGAGTAAGTCTGTGCCGGGTCGGGCGCTATATAGCACCTTTTACAACACAAAAGATATACACAAAATATCCACACATACACACGCATAAACATGAATGTACCTGAACCAACATATACAAACATAATATTTGACCTCTGGCAGGGTCAATGGACAGCAAAAAGAAATGACTTTAACAATGACCTAAAAGTAATTAATACCTGGGCAGACTTAATGTAATAAGAGAGGGATGAACCACCTCAAAAACCCAATCCCCCCTTTGCTTCAGCCTTGACCTAGGTATCACTTAGGCCTTGTTCACACGGGCGTTAAGTTTTTGGATAAACGAACTTGCTCTGAACGTCCTAGACATTTATGTTGCATTTTGTGGTGGCGATCGATTGACTTCTACACCGGCGTTCGTTTGTCTCTGTCTAACGCCAGCCTGCAGCCCAAATTGTAGTTTGTGTGTTAACCTGTGGAGGCAGTGTCGGGAACTGGATATGAAAGCCCTTGTCGTTTTATTTGAGGTGCCTCCTTTCAATATGGACCATTTTGCTATGTTAGATATTAATCTTCTTGTTTTAAAAATACTCGTAATACGGCGACGTAGGGAGAGAAAAAATCGCCGCCGCTACTGGGTTCATCCTCTGACTGCACAACGTCGGGTTAAAGGAAGTTTTTTTGTGCTTTATGAAGAAATGCGAAAATTTCCGCGCAAGTTTTTTAATTACTGTCGGATGTCGGTTTCCACTTTCGATTGTCTGCTGCAGCTGGTGCAATGCCACATTGCACGCCGATCAACCAATATGCGACTTGGTGTTAGCCCCGAAGAGAGACTACTTGTCACTTTGAGGTAAGGAAACAGTAGTCGAGTGTGCGCTTACACCGGTGTTATGCACTGAAATGTCT
The DNA here is from genome assembly GCF_016835505.1 of Polypterus senegalus. Classification (NCBI taxonomy): domain Eukaryota; kingdom Metazoa; phylum Chordata; class Cladistia; order Polypteriformes; family Polypteridae; genus Polypterus; species Polypterus senegalus. Next base: position 17,950,658 of record NC_053160.1, read on the forward strand.
AAACGCGCAGAAAACTAACTAGAAGCGGTTTCCTTGCGTTCGTTGGGTTTTGAACGCCAAGAAAAAGCTGCATGTAACGTTTTTTTGATGCCTTATAAACGCGCAGCCGGACAAACGCACGTCACCAAAGCCCGTGTGAACACTCTCATTGACTCCTACGTGTAGAAAACACTCGGCGCTTGATCTGCGCTCACCGGACTCTACGAACGCAAAAAAACGCTCGATTTTAACGCCCGTGTGAACAAGGCCTAAGAGTATCTGGTATAAAACTGCAGTTCTCTCATTGGCGTGTAACCGTAAAGGAGCCCCAAAAAATAAGAGAGGCCATTCCTTTCAAACATTTAAAAGCAAGTGACTAGGTTTTAAAATCAATTCTGTAGAAAACCGGAGGCCAGTGAAACACAATCAGTATAAGTAAGACGGGGTCATGTTTGCGAGAGCCTGACAATAGGTGAGTAGCAACGTTCTGGACTACTTGGAGGCATCATAACAATGCCTGATCAATACCTTAATACAGAGAGCTCCAATAATCCAGGTGTGATGTTATAAAAGCACGAATGGCTTTTTAAAAATCAATAAAGAAAAGCAAAGCCTTTACCTTAGTTAAAAGTCCATGCTGGAAAAAAAAACAAACTACATTTAACCAAAGAGTTTACGTGTTTGTCAAGTTTGAAAGAGTTGTCAAAAATCCCACCTAAGTTCGTAACTGAAGATTTATGATGTATGGTGAGAACAACATCAGGGGCACTAAATATTTATGGGCATCCAAACAACACATACTTAGTTTTGTTGTCAATGAGTAAAAGAAAGTTCAATGCCATCCAGGTTTAAATATCAATTAATATCATGGAGAGACTGTATGGTCTTCCTCTGCATTGTTTTTAGTGGCATATAGCTTTGAGAATCATCAGCATAGCAATGAAAAGAGAAGCTATACTTCCTGACAATAAAGCCTGAAGGCAGCATATATCTCCAAAAGAGAACTGGCCAAAGAATAAAACCCCGAGGAACCCCACCAGTAAGAGGAGCTCATGAAAATGAAAACTCGCCCAGGTGAATAGATAAACGTCTGTTGCTTAAATAGGATAGAAACCCTTTAAGGGCATTACCTTGGACGCCTATACAGTAAGGTGTTCAATGCAAGGTATAAGAATCACATGAGCTATACAGTATCGAAAACTGAGGCAAAACCCAGCAGTACAAGAATAGCAGTGTCAGCAGTTAGAAAGGTTTTTACGGTACTACATATGCACGTATATGTGTTTCTAGAAGAATATCTGACAAACATTTACCTGTTCAAACACGGTCAGAGTAATTGAGTTATTACAGAATGAGAATCAATTTATTTTGCCTCTGGGAACAATGATGACAGAATGAAAACAAGTGACACATCTAAGTCATGAGGAGACATGTTGAGGGTTTGGACCAACTGATGTCCTGATTACATCATTATAGGACACCTACTGTGTATTCTTCTTCGTTGGTAGATCAGGGTCAAAGGCATAAAGCTTGCTGCACTGCCTTATAATTTGTGTTCCAATTGATCACTTTGCTGTGTGAACCTTATATGAGTTCTCATTTTCAGTTGCTAGACATAAAATTCTATCACCGGATTCCTTTTATAGAATTTTCAGATTTTTAATGAACTGCAGTTTGTTATTGCTATCCTGGGTTCGCTTACCGGGTCCTCTCTACGTGGAGTTTGCATGTCTCCCCGTATCTGCGTCGGCTTCCTCCCAAAGACATGCAGGTTAGATGCATTGGCGATTCTAAATTGTCCGTAGTGTGTGCTTGGTGTGTGTGTGTGTGTGCCCTGTGGTGCAGGGCTGGCGCACTGCCCGGGGTTTGTTCCTGCCTTGCGCCCTGTGATGTCTGGGATTGGCTCTTGCAGACCCCGTGCCCTTGTGTTAGGACAATGACTGACTGGAAAATATATGAATATAAAATGACCAGAACTAGCATAAAATCAGAATCAATATTAACCTATGAACGGAAAAAAGGAACTGAGATGATTCCCCATCTAGCTATTAATATTAGCTAATAACGTATCTTATCTATCTATCTATCTAAAACTCAGTAATTACTTACAATTATATAAACAAATCAGAACTTAGAAACGAACTGATTAATTGTATGAAATCCCCCCACCCATAACCTCCCCCGATCTCAATCCCCGTCAATTTCTAAATCTGTCCTCTGTTTGTATTAGTCAGGGAGGCTCCGCCTTTCCCGCATTATTCATTTGTTCAAACACCATATAGCTGCAGGCTGAAAACGTTGGTTCTTAAAAATAATAATCTGCAGATAACATTGTGCTTTCCCCTTCCTTTTGTTTCCAGAAAACTGACATTTCTTACTCTTTTTTAGTTAACTTGCCTAAGGCAGCAGGAGAAAGGAGCCGCGGGGCAAACTGCTTGCGTGCGTGTGCGTCCTGCCCGACTCCAAGTGCACTTGCTGCTGTCAGTCGAGAAAAACGGGAAGATTCACAAAATCTACAAGTTCAAGCAAACTTCTCTAGGTAAATCTGAAACAACTCATTTGCAGCTGAAGAATGTTTCTTCTTTGTAAGATGTACGGGCTCGCAAATTCGCAGAGGTTTTTCAATGGGAAGTTTTTAAAAACTTCCTACTGCGCGATCCGTTCGAGATATCTGAACGAAAATTGAACTGGCGTGACAAATTTCTTAGGTGATTAAGTGTGCCTCATGTTAACAAAATTGGTCCATCGGAGGACCGAGTTGTTTCATGCAGATAGACAGCCATCGGCTTACGCAGTAGGTGTTGCGCGCATTACATCCGAACAAAGAGAACTTTATTAGCGTAAAGAGAAAATGTAGTTTTTTATAAGTATGTGTGACATTAAAGTAATAAAACATAAGTGCGCAAGGGTGTCAGTTTAATTTTTTGACACATCTGAACTAGTGTGGTGTCACCCGTTGCATGCGTTCGGGTCCTAATCTGGATCCTGAGTTGGTTTGTTGTGTGGTGGGTGTGGCAATGCGGTGGATCAGCGCCTGCTCCCAATCTCTCTCTCTCTCTTAGACAGTTCTTTATTAGAAACAAGGGGATTTTCTGTACTATTTCTAAGTAAGAACTTCTGTTTGGCTGAGGGACATGACATGCAATCTTTATTTACATCATGAGTCATTTAAATAGCTGTGTAGTTATAAAAACATACAACGTTTATTTGTAGGAATCACAACAGATTATTTTACTAATTCTCCTAAATTTACAGTAATGTGAGCCCTCCTATTAATTTTTCACTCTATCTTTAAATGGAGTTTTGATTCAAGCTATTCGGCCTCGCTTGAAGCCTAGTTGTTTTTCAAAAACTAACCATAAATGTCCTCTTTCTGTCGAATACTCATGAAAATTAAAGTGTCTTGATGCGATTTAACAGCTCGTTAAACACTCAAGTCACCTCGTCCGACGCAACAAAAATGAGTGAGTGTCATTGGATATGGCGAGTATTACCGCACTGATTAGGGTAAAAGTCATCTTTCAAGTAATTGATCAGGTATATCACTGTATATCTTTTAAAGTACTAGAGCTTTCTTACCAGAAGGGAGCAAACAAACACAAAACTTCCATCTCATTGGAAATCATCTTATCAAAACGTGCGGTCAGTTGATCAAGAATGAGAGAGCAGCAGAAACACCAGCTGAAGGCTTTCTTTCTAGAAAACACATGTCTATGTCTGCCAGACCGAACCCTTCTCAATGCATACTGTATTTTGTAATGATCATACAGTGTCTGTTGTGACAGCACGGCAAGGCAGGTAAGCAAGCTTGAAATGGATTCAGCACCAAGAGCCCTCCCATAGGGCAAAATAAAAGTAAAATGCGAAAAGAATTAAAAAGCTATTTAGATACAATTTATTTGAAACTACCTATTTTCAGTTACAGCTTGCAAAACAAGTAAATATCCGTTAAATATTGTAATTGATTAGGCGTTTATTGCTTTATCTTTCCTTCGTTTTCGAAGTGCTATGTAAAACCCCATCGCTTTACTGAATTGTCAATAAATAAATAAATAGGGCGTTGCTATATATGGTGTAGTTGTAACCTGATTGGTTGTAGTCATTAGACAGTTAACGGATCCTTATCCAATTAAGCAATTGAGTATATTCGACAAACACCAAGAGATAGTTTCTTATTTTGAGGGACTATTTCTGACATAGCAAAACAAACCGAAATATCAAGGTTTTTCAGAAATCCTCGATTAGATGAAGGGGATCGCCCGGGCACAAATAAGACGCACAATATGCAACAGGGTGCGGATGAGAAAAAGACTGGAGCAAACATGACGAAATCAGCGACCAGTTCAATCTAAAGACCCGACACCTGTGTCTGGCATAAAGCTTAAGGACTGATGTGTGTGTGTGTGTGTGTGTGTGTCTGTGTGTCTGCCATGGCACAACAACGTTCGATTGCCTTCATGATTTTTGCTCAACCTTTGCGTGTTCCTAATAATTCAGTTAAATGTACCACAACATGGATAGATGTATTTTTTTTTTAAAGCGCCTCTGTATATCCTATGTAAAAATATATTTTACATATATTTCGTATTTGTACGGACAGAAGCAAACCTAACCTGATGAAGTCAGGGATGCCAGATTATCCGTCCCATTTTTCGGGGGAAACCCGAAATTGTTCTTTATTGTCACGTTATACTTCTTTACTGGGTTCTTCGAACCACATAGAACTGTTGCTTGACAAAACACCATTTCATTCTGGGAAGATTTCTTGCATACTCTTTGAAAAACTTGAAAAAAGGAAATGCTTAATGTATGGTATATAGGTTCCCTATTGGGAGGACATGGAAAAACTTAATTTAGTCTGTGTTTTGCGTGCATCAAGAGTCTTTTTGCAATCGTGACCCATTGGTATTTCACAAATCTGTTACCATCCAATCATGGTTGTTTACTGCATGGAGCCTATTATTGATCTGAATAAATGAAGGTTTTATCTAGAACCTGCTGTGGAGGGGTCTGTTGGTAACCAAAATGGTTCCCCAAACGCAGGGAAGTGGTGGCTCTGAAGCTCGGGATTTGCACTGGCAATCGGAAGGTTGTCGATTCGAATCCCGTAAATGCCAAAAGAGGCTGTGCTGGGTCCTTAACCTGCAATTGTTGAGCGCTTTGAGTAGTGGAAAAAGCGCTATATAAATGTAAGGATTTTTTTTTTAATGTTGGTCCTGGAGAGCCGGATTGGCTACAGACTTTCATTCCAACCAAACTCGCACCTTATTTAATTTTATGGCTTGTTAGTCTGCAATGTAAGGTTCTTATATCATAGATTTTTTTACTCTCCAAGGAAAGCATCCAAATGATTTGAAGCCTAAAAAGATCATTTTTAGTCTGTCATATTTTCTCTTACATGTTTTATTAAATCAACCAGTGCATGGTGAACACACACAGATGTAAATAAAAATAAACTGGATGGAGAACTGCTGGCTGCTTTGTATTTACATTTTATTATAAGGAGCCATTAAAACAATGAATGCAGCTCTTTAAGATTGAAATAAGCAGTCGAAGGTGGGGAACCTTAACAAGCGAGACCACTAAAATGAAGCATCAAAATGTCACTTAAGCAATTAGTGTTTCATCAGCAATAATTGTTTTCTCAATAAGAAACTGGGTTGGAACAAAAACCTGCAGCCACTGCGGCTGTCCAGGAACGACATTGCCCACCCCTGGTCTATGACATCACTCTGAAGAACCACTCCGGCACCTTTATTTTTAAGAGTGCACGGCCATGGGTGAAAAATGAAGGGAGGTTTTGGCAAAAATAGAAATTTTATAAAAATAAGGAATGTGGTTTTCATTACAATTGTCTTCCTATTGTAAAGGCTTCCATACCCTCTGCATTTTCTCCACCTCAAAATGCTTGATGGATGCCTCATTAAACCGTAATCAACATACTGTACACTACAACAGCCACCTGTCATTGCTCCGCCCACTGATCTTGAAGTTTCCGTATAATTGGTTAGCAGTCAGAATAGTCGGGATTGGCGGGCCGTATGACAGCAGCTTTTGATCCCACCTTACCTGTACTATAAGAGAACAGTGTTTCTTTTTTGAAGCTTCATCTATGATGTGTGTATATCAGTACTTAGTAGGTTTAGTTTTGTAGATTGGGGACAATTCTCAAAATAGGGGGAAACAGTCTTACTGACTAGAGGGGTTTCGTGATGAAGCGATGGTGATTTTTATGTCTTCCTGGAAATGAGTTTATCCCTTGGGTTAACGTCAAAGACGGATATTTCAAAACTGCATTTTAATCATGCTCAGAAAAGAGGAATCATGGTCAAGCTCCACCACGTCTCTCCCCGCGGGACCCAGTGCGACAGACGCAGGTACTCTGGAAAAAAAAGGAATATTATGCATCTTTTATGTCCTACATAAGTCTCACATAGACTGGAACATTGAAATTTTGGCATCTGACCTTTTCTTACAGGCATTGTACCATAAATCACTGCCAAATCAGACCAAATTAAATGGACATTCCAGAACAGTTAAGTCTCAAAGCCCGTGGTAATTCAATTTTAAAGAAAAGTGGGTAGAGCAACACATTTAATGCTGTTGTGACATGCCACTTGAAATAGAAAGGCACGAAGAGGAAACAAACAAGCAAATAAATAAAGAAAGAAATTGAACACGAAGGTGGAGTTATTAACCGATGGGCGGGGCGACGCTTTCTAAGAGGATCAGAGGCAGCGTTATAAAAACGATTGTTGGGTAGATGGTAGCGACAACACATCAATAGCAAAAATGTCCATTATACAAAAAAAGAAGACAACTTGGATAAGAGGAAATGGAGTACCCGGCGCCTGTCTGGAAGCTGCAGGTAGGGCTTTGTTTATAACGAGAATTTGAAAGTTTAACTTTTGGAAATTGGCAGCACCAGAGGAAACATACATCTCAGTTACACCGGGTGCCAAAATGTGCCTGAATTTATTCGTCTATTTACAAGCCCAATAACCACGGGCAGAGTTTAGAGGAGTAGTGAAGGGGTCTAAATAATGCAATATATTACTAAAACGAGTCTCAAATAAGGGCTATTTTTCTTCCTTGAGTGTTTTTACGGTCATAACTAACGTAAATATGTCAATAATGAACGAATTACGATTGTGTGTCACAGTATCTTAATGCACCGAGGGTTTTTTTTATTTTATTTTTAAGGTATGTTTTATTGTGAGTAGTATTGATTGCACTTTGTAGTTTTGCAGATTGAGCACTTGTTTAATTGAATTCACCTGTTCATAATTGTATTTAATTGTTTGGGTATTTATCACGTGTGTTGAAACTATTTAATTTGGTGGGAATCGGATTGATGAGTGTGCTAAGAAATGAAAAAAGGGGACTGGGAGGTTGCCAGATTGATGTTGATTATAGGCACGAAAAGACCGAAAACTATTCCACGACGTTTTAGAAGTGGCAGTGGAGCCAGCAACATACATTTGTTTTACTGAGGATCGTGATCAAATGGTCCGGGATGCTGAATCTGGTGCGGTTTCCCTTGAGGAATCAAGAAGCTGCCGGCTATATGTATTAAAATTCTGTGTGCCGAGTCGATCGGGAGCTGGCGGCTCTGATTTGGGCGTTAAGACGCTTCCTGTCTTATTGTGTTTCAGCTTTACTCTTGGAAGGAGAATGAGGTTTTTCGTGTGGACGGAACGTCGGAGTGGGTCGTCAGGAGGATCAGCCTAAAGACTATAGGGAGGCGGACTGGTCTCGGGGGCTTTTTTTTTTCCCCTCTCCCCACCCAAAAGCGAAGGAAAAAGGGAGTCTTATTTAATTTTTTGAAATTGTAATGTCTTTTAAAATAACTTTTTTATGAAAGGGGTTTGATTGGCCATTGAAGGTATCGTGCGCGTGTGCCCGGCACTTCCACAAACGGTGGCGTTTAGGTTTGAGCAACTCTGTCACAAATTAATCTGTCTCTTGAATAACACAAATAACAGAACACGCTCCAACTTTCTAATCCGTTGATTAAGTCCCCGAATACATCGGAAAGTTACGTGCCTGCAAATTGTTAGACAAAGTGTTTATTTTGCCGCTATTACAATAAGCAGAAAACAAACTTAAATAAACGAAGTTTTCTGGCACTAAAATATCGGCATTTGTATTGTTGGTTTAATGTGTCATTTCCTAACCCACTTACTTATTACAGACCGGCCGCAAGGCAAGATCAAACCCTGGACAGGGCGAATACGCAGACGTGCCAATGGACCTTTGGACCGTGGGACTAATACTATGCCACTCGTATTAATGAGACTTAATTATTTTTGCATGAGCTGTGATGTAAAAATGTAGCGGTACAGCCGAGACTCTATATGCTATTATCAGTTGTTCTTCTCTCCAATTCCTAAACGTGAAAACTCCGCTCATGCCAATAACGCAGATTAACTGTATTTTAATGGCTCACTATGAGATTGTGGACCCCCAGAAACGTGCAACCTAGTTTGACTTTTTCAATGTCAACCTAAAACTGTAAAATTGTGTTAGTCCGTATTAAGGATAAAAATGACACGAATCTCAATAAAAGAAAAACCCTATCCAGATTTATTGTTTTAAATTAACGGTAGAGTCTTGACAGTAACGGGAGACCCCCAGAAAATTAAAACTAGTAGTTTTAAGCAAGTAGTGCAGTGCATGGTTTAGCGAGAGACCTTTTTAAGCTTTGAAAAAATTACTTAAATATACATATATGTATGCGCGCGCTGGTTACCTCATACTTTCACTAAACCGTACTTTGATGTATTCTTTAGTAGCAACATTGATTTCCTTACCTTCGCCATCCGGATCATTTTCTTGGCGATCTCAATGTCGCCCTGGTGATTCTGCCCTATTTCAGCAATAATGAAGCAGGGGTGATCCCCGCCAATCATTCTGCCAGGACACAGCTCGAATGTGAGAGGCATTGCGATATTTTAAGTGTAGAATTAGTTTATAAATTAATAAAGACAAGTGTGCTGTGCTGTAGATCGGATGCTGCCAGATCTTGGAGGGAGGCCTAAATCAGGGCAACAGCATCTTTTATTCCCTCGGCAGACACGCCCGCGAATGTCATTCAACAGCCGGAGGAACTTTGGCAACTATAAACGAAAGTGGGTGTGACTTGGAGAAACAGGTCATCGGCTGAATAAAGTATTCCTGTAGGGGCAATTCGCGTTATTTACCGTTTTGCAATGAAGCACTTCTTCTTTTAATTGTTCATGCTTTTAATTGATTCACACAGACAAGTTAGTTACACAAATTTCAGCCTTATGCCGGACAGGAGCCGAAACAGCAGTGCTGATCACTGTAACATCGTGCACTATAGAGCTCATTGTGGATTATATTGCGCCCTCCCACAAGAGACAGCACCTTACACGTACGTGTGTGCCCATTTGAAACCATCCGTCCATCCATTATCCAACCCGCTATATCCCAACTACAGGGTCACGGGGGTCTGCTGGAGCCAATCCAAGCCAACACAGGGCGCAAATGAGTAAACAAACCCCAAGCAGGGCGCGAGGCCACCGCAGCTATTTGAAACCAATTATACAAGTGTTAAGCTAAAAATGAAGTCGAATATTTTAAACACCCTGTCCCGTTGCGGTCTGTTTGGGGTTGGGGGAGTTAACGCTAATAGATTCTGACATGTAAGTTAAATTATTATTTTTTTTTTTTGAAAACAAAAAATGTGTATAGAAAACGTTTTTTCCCTGACCCCCGCAATAAAAAAGACCGTCATTCAACTACACGTAAAACGGAGGGATTGTGAAGAAAAATGCCGATTTTTAAAAACGCGTTTTTGATATCGGAAGAAAATTAGCAGGGGAAAAAATCGGGACTGGTCTCCCCTAGACTTTCTCGGATATTTGAGGAGTAAGCCGCAAAACAATGATTATTTTTATATTATGTACATTAAATAACCCATCAACAACAAATCAAATTAAAATATTCAACAAGTATTATAAAACTAAACTTTACAGCTGCATGAATATGGTTCGCAGAAAAAGCACAGAAGTTGAAATAAATCTACTTTTTTTTTTTTTTTTAAACCTAATACTTGTATGCAAAATTTGGTTGACCTAAGTGTAAGCAAACTCCGCTTATTGTTTATACACTCGGACACACCTAATTCCAAAAATTGTAATTTCGTACTCGGAGAGGTCTAAAACGTCGAGATTCATCGAATTTTTTGGACGATTACAATACTTTTCCTTATGCGTCGTATACGAGAAAGTAATAATGGCAGCGCAAGACATTAAGATTGAATGGACCGTGAAAAAAAAAAAACGAATTTGAAAGCACTGCTCACGTTTCTCACGGTGGTTCTTAACGGAGGAAAAACGGCAATGGAAAGATATAAGAAGATGATAAATATTCTGCAAAAACCACAGCAAACCTTTAATAAGGTTATGTATACCGGTGAACAACACAAGATGGCTCTCTGAGGCAACCATTTAGCGAGCTAACATCGGCACAACAAGGAAGAAATCGAGAAGTATTTTGCATTTTCAAATACGTGATATGAAACTTGTATTCAATGTTTGTAAGAAGGGAAGGTCTATATACTCCTTTTAAAAATATTGATTCCTTTTAATGGCATAATGGTTGGGTGGCTCCACGTACAACCTTTACTTGACAAAGAACAAATTACATTTTGGGAAGGGCTCTTTGCACTTTGAAAAAGGTTCAAATACACCCCGGGCCAAAAAACAATTGCCCAACGCCCTGCATTAAGATTTTTGAGTTCCTACAATCTCTGGTAAAATTACATGGAACCAACACACAACATTGAGTAGCTGGAGATAGCTGGGGTGTTTTTTGTTAGATTTTAAATTACTTTTAAGTACTATCTAATTAACAAATGACATGATATACACAAGTTTTTAAATTCACTGCCCATAAAATTTAAGTTGTCCCAACTAATTTATCTTCAATTTTTAAGACACTTAAGTTCTGTGTATTTTAACTATAATTGTTAATACTATTTTAAATTTGTAGCAATGTTAAAAAATAAAATAATAAGTTGGATCAAATTAGTTTTTTCTTCCTATAATTGTTTTAAGCTTTATCAAGTTTAATTACTTATGAAAACTACAGCCACTGAAAGAAAACAATAGTGAATGGTGCAATATGTTTTGCAACAGTTTCACATTTAGATTGATAGATACTTTATTAATCCCAAGGGGAAATTCACATTTTTAACATCTTTCAAAAATGTTATCTAACAAAAAGCCATACTTGCAGCAGCAAAAATATAGGGCTTGGTATAATCAGTTGCCAAATGTATAAAACTTGACCCCTATTGCTATATATTTTCTAAATGTTTTTACATCTTACAACATTACTATGAAAATAATACCAAGTGCTCACAATGAGCACAACATATGAACATATTAGCAGTATCTACTCTGATCTCAGAATATTCTGGGATGAAACGGCAACACTCTCCCTTTTAAGCAAAGGGTTACAAAACCATATTTTCAAATGCAGATAATCAACTACAATTTTTAAAGCAAAACAACTGAAGCAGCTCTTTAGGGGTTAAATAACACAGGTTTAAAAAAAAACCAACAACTTGAAATTAGCAGTGGCTTGAAAGAAAAATTTGAGATTCATTACTTCTGCACTGGTTTTTAGTCCATCAAGTTCAAGGATCGGCTTCTGTAATACATTGGGATGGCTACTTTGAGCAGTTGTTCAAAGCTGATCCTCCGGCTAGGATGTTGGATATCTCTGGGTCCACGGGTCTTGAGGCTGATCTTACAATATAGCTGTGAACCCCCCCCCCAGTCTCACTGAGATTGGATAGGTGGTGTAGCAGCTTGAAGGCAGCAGGGATCTGTGGTATCCAAGGTGAACTTCTCCAGGCTGGTGGTAAGGCTGTCCTCATGGCATAGCAAGCAATCTTTACTTCCATTTGGGAGACTGGCATCAGCCCAACTGACTGGAAAATGGGACTTGTTGTCCCTATCTGGAAAGGGAAGGGTGATCGCCTGGATTGCAGCAACTACAGGGAGGTAAAACTGCTCTCTGTGCCAGGTAAGGTCCTTGCCAGGGTCGTCCTCAATAGGATCCATGATCACTTGCTCACCTACCAGTGACTGGAACAGTCTGGTTTTACGCCTAAGAAGTCTAACATCGACCACATCCTGGCACTGGGGGTTCTCATGGAGTGCAAACGTGAATATCGGCAGAGTTTCTTTGCAGCCTTTGTCGATTTTCGCAAAGTGTTCGACTCGGTTTATCGAACTGCCCTGTGAGACATCCTGAGGGTTCGCGGGATCCCCTTGAGGTTGCTGGATATCATGGCTGGCCTGAACACTGGTACTGTGAGTGCTGTGCAGAGTGGAGGCAGGACCTCTGCGTTTTTCCCAGTTAATTCTGGGGTTCATCGGGGGTGTTTTCTGCTCCAACTCTGTTCAATGCTTGTATGGACTGGGTGTTGGGCAGGGTCATGGGGTCCAGCGGCTGTGGGGCATCTGTTGGTGAAGAAAGATTCATGGATGTTGACTTTGCTGACGATGCTGTGATCTTCGCGGAGTCAATGGAGGCTCTGATTGGGGCACTCGAGAGACTGAGTAAGGAGTCTGAGTGTCTGGGCTTGTGAGTGTCCTGATGAAAACCAACTGCCAGCCCTTTAATAACCTCTTGGGCACGGCCATCAGCAGTGTGTCTGTCTGCAGAGAGAGTATCGACCTCGTCGAGAGGTTTACTTACCTTGGCAGTGACATTCATGTCATGTCCAATAGACGGATTGGGAGAGCATGGGGAGTCATGAGGTCGCTGGAAAGGGGTGTGTGACACTCCCGATATCTATGCAAAAGGACGAAGGTCCAAGTCTTTAGAGTCCTAGTGCTTCCTGTTTTGCTATATGGTTGTGAGACATGGACGCTATCCAGTGACGTGAAGACTGAACTCCTTCGATACTGTCTCTCTCCGGAAAATCCTTGGGTACTTTTGGTTTGACTTTGTGTTGCTCATGGAATACCAAATGAGACATATTACTTGTATTGTTAGGGACCATGTGGCGCATTTCCCAGAGGGTGATCCGACTCGTAAGATCCTCATTGTTGGGGACCTGAGTGGCTGGACCAGGCCAAGGGGTTGCCCATGTAACACCTGGCTGCGGTAGATAGAGGGTCATTTCCAGAGGGTGGGACTGGACCGTGTGTCTGCCTGGGGGGGTTGCAAACTGGGATCCCAAGTTGTTTCACCGTGTAGTGGGTGTGGCATTGTGCTGTACCAGTGCATGCTTCCCCACTTGACTTGACTCGATACTTTAGATCAGGGGTGTCCAGCTTTGGTCCAGATCCTTGGGCTAGTTCAGATTTGGAGCATATATTAAGCCCATGAACAAAGCATCATGGGACATTAACTGTGTGATTTTATTTTTTTTGCGCTCCCTCAACTACAATGGTTGCAGTGTTTGGAGCGTGCTGGTCTTTGGTGGCAACATTCAATATTTGCCTATCAAGATTTGCCTCAGACTCTTCCATATCCTAGCAGAACAAATTCAAAGTTATATTAAGTGTGTTAGTAATCTAGAATTGTTATTAATGTTGACTCTATTTTAACCATTCCAACACATACGTACACATCTGTTTACATGAATTGGCCCAACGTGAGCAGTGGTTAGCATTACCATAACCCAGTACCTATGGAGACAAATTTAACTAACTTTTTTTTTTTTTGTTTGCTGCGGTCAGAAGTGCCAGCATGAAACGTTACAAGAGCACCAAAGCTCACTAGAATCTTTATAATGGCAAAGATGTTCAGGTGTTAATCCACCAACAAGAACAGATGCTGTTTGACCGCCTGATCAGAAACCTGAATATGATTTAATGCCACCAGAAGATATCCTTGTTTGGACTGAGCATTAAGTCAATACTGAATAGGAACAAAATCAACAGGAGAAAAGCCAGATAATTGACAAGCCAACCACTGGCTTTAGGAGTTATTATTATTATTATTATTATTAATACATTTTATTTGAAGAGCCTTTGAAAAAAACTCAAGGTCACTGTACAATCAGATAAAAATTAAACATTCAATAACTTAAAAATCCAAATAAAACAACACCAGTAACAATTACAGTGAATAAGCAATTTTGCACAGATGAGCTTTAAGATTAACCTGAAATTGGTGAAGGGTAGTCATGTTCCTAAGGTTGGCAGGTAATGAGTTCCATAAGGAAGGTGCCGATCTGCTAAATGCTCGGTATCATATCGTGACAAGACGTGCTGGTGGATTATTTAAGTTGATGGAAGAAGATCTGAGCATGCGAGAGGGTTTAGTGACTTGTAGGAGCTGTGAGAGATATGTAGGGGCAAGATTATGAATAGCCTTATATGTAAGGACTAAAATTTTATAGTTGACCCTAAACTTTATTGGCAGCCAATGAAGCTGCTGAATTACAGGTGTAATGTGATCAGAGTAGGGTGTTTTAGTAATTATACGAGCAGCCGAATTCTGAACAAGTTGAAGTTTATGTAGTAACTTTTGGGGCAGACCAAAGAGAAGTGAGTTGCAATAGTCCAGGCGGGAGGTGACCAAACTGTTGACTAAAATAGCAGTAGAGTGATTTGACAAAGATGGACGCAGGCGATTAATGTTACGGAGGTGGAAGTAAGCTGCTCGGGTAACAGAACTAATGTGAGACTGAAAAGACAACGTGCTATCCAGAATTACACCAAGGCTTTTTATCTGATCTGTACAGGTAACAGATGTGTTGTCAATTAATACTGAGGTCTTTGATGTCTTCGCATTTGCAGATTTCGTACCCATAAGAAGCACCTCAGTTTTATTAGAGTTCAACTGCAAGAAGTTAGAAGAAAACCAAGACTTGATCTCAGCAAGGCAATCAGTAAGTGAGGATGGTGGAAGTGATGCAGATTGTGAAGTTGAGATATATAACTGGGTATCATCTGCGTAACAATGAAAGTTTATCTTCCATTTACGAAAAATGACACCCAAAGGAAGCAGATAAATGATAAACAACAAGGGGCCAAGGACAGAACCTTGAGGAACCCCAGATACTACGGGAATGGAAGTAGAGGTACGTGTGTCCAGCTGACTTGAGTTCTGTCTGTAAGATATGACTTAAACCAAGTTAACGGAATGTGAGAAATACCTAGTGCAGATAACCTTTTTAATAAAGTGGAATGACGGACAGTGTCGAATGCAGCACTGAAGTCAAGAAGAACAAGGATTGTGATTAGGCCTGAGTCGGCAGACACTAAAAGATCATTAGTGATCTTAATTAGTGCTGTCTCAGTGCTGTGAAAACGTCGAAAGCCTGACTGGAATGGTTCGTATAAACTGTTAGCAGATAAATGCTGATGTAGTTGGGAAGCCACAGTTTTTTCAAGAACCTTTAAAATAAAAGGAAGATTAGAAATTGGTCGAAAAATTATTAAAGTCAGTAGGGTCAGCCCCAGGTTTTTTCAGTAAGCGGTGAATCACGGCAGTTTTCATAGACTGGTGAACAATTCCAGTGGAAAGTGACGAGTGAATAATTGAAACAACAAGAGGAGATAGCGAGGAAAGGCAGGCTTTAACCAGAAGAGTGGGAATTGGATCCAGGTGACAGGTCGAAGGCTTAGAGCTATTGATGAGATCCATGATTTCTGAGGTGAGGGAAGCTCAAACTTAGAAAATGAATGAGTAGGAGAAGGAAAATCATCAATGGTGGAGTCAATAGCAGCAGAGCCTAAATTATAATGTATTGCCTTGATTTTATCAATAAAGAAGGTCATTAAGGTGTTACAGAATTTGTTAGAAAGGCAGTGCAAGGAAAGAGAGTCCAGAGGACTTGTTAGCGATCTGAGCAGGGAAAAAAGTGTTCCAGAGTTCCCCTTGTTGGAAGAAATTTTCTCACTGTATTTTCAGTAAATACTTTGGAATGATATGGTCTATAGAAAATAGAGTGCTGTGTAATTCAACCTCTAAGACCAAGTAAAGACAAACTTGATGGATTACAACTACCACAATACAGATATAAATACAGATTCCATGTCAGGGTGGCATGGCGGCACAGTGGGTAGCACTGCTGCCTCGCAGTAAGGAGACCCGGGTTTGCTTTTTAGGTCCTCGCAGCGTAGAGTTTGTAGGTTCTCCCTGTGTCTGTGTGGGTTTCCTCCCACAGTCCAAAGACATGCAGGTTAGGTGCATTGGCAATTCTAAATTGTGCCTAGTGTGTGCTTGGCACCCTGCCTGGAGATTTGCTGCCTTGCACCCTGTGTTGGCTGGGATTGGCTCCAGCAGACCCCCGTGACCCTGTGTTAGGATATAGCGGGTTGGATAATGACTGACTAACTGCTTCAAATGTTTTGATGCTTTGTGAGGCTTCACTCCGCCCATCACTAGGCTAGAGACTGAGTGACTAAAACAAGCAACTCCCGTCCTGTTCATTGCATGGGCTCTTAAGAATAGAGTTTAAGAGCCTGCAGTTAGCAGGTGATTTAAGTATTTGAGTGAAACACGTGCATCTTGCTAATCCCTAAAACGGCATTTAAAGGGGACTGGCGGGACTACTAAGGTGAACTGTATGTGGACTGTTGGATATGAGGGCACCCAGTAACGACTGTGCCATGGTTATGGTGTTTCGCTGTGTTTAAAGAGTCCATTGATTGTGTTGGCGTGGGCCGGGCAGGGATGGCAATTACCAAGCCATTCTATTGGAGCTGATCTAAGCGGCTGGGCCAGTTACGTGTTTCAGATAAATACAGCGTCGTAATACCCAGCATCTACTTAAATCTCCAAAAATGTGCCAGTTGTATCTCTGATTGGTTAACGACAAGAAGACGAGATATACAGACCATTAAACCATTAAACATTATAATTATGCATTGCCATAATTGCTTTTAAATATCACAATTATCAGGGAGATGGTTATTTCACTTGTATGTTTTTGTCGGTAATTTTTTTTGTTTATCTACAAAACTGGGAATACCATGGTGTTGTACTATGTTAGCCACTATGGATGCAATGAGAAGTTGAGCAAAATGGCACCTTGTATTGGCTAACTAAAAAGATTACAGTTTGCAAGATTTCGAAGCAGTTCGGCCCCATTCTTCACATATCAGTTAGCGCAACCTGTTTGACTTGATGGATGATCAACGCAAACCCCCTCGGGTTAGTTTATGTAAATTCCACAGTATTTTTGCAGCCAGTATTTCCTGTTGGTAAGGATGCTTTGCTCATAGAAACGAGGATAACAAAGTTTAGATTCCGATCTAATGGCACAGAACAAAGCTGGTTTCGCACACAAACATTACATTTTACCATAAGCCCTGAAGTGAAACATTACACTGATTCTACAGCCCATGTTAAAGCTGTTCTTATTTTTTTTCGAACTTGACTCATGCAATCCATGAGCCAGGTTAAAAAACCTGTTTGGGGAAAATCGCGTGGAGACCCATCTTTTATTAATACTAATTAAAACGGTATCTAATCAGACAAGTAAATTGCAGTGATGTTTGGAAATCATGTCTCGTTATTATTCAAGGAGTGGATGTGGTGGCCCCACATCGGGGGTCCACATCAATGACAGGTTGGAATGCTCAAAGAACATTGAAGAACTGTGGCAGAAATTTTGGATTTCTCCATCTGTTCTCACTAGTTTCTACAGGTGCACAGTTGATCCATTTTCATTTGCTGCAACAACCACATATGGCACCTACTCAACTCAAGAACATAATACTCTGGAGAAGGTGGAGAAGTCCGCACAGAATATTACTAATTTGGGACATATATAAAAGGCAAACAGTATTATTAAGGGCCTCCACCATCCTGCAAAGTCCTTTGTTCCACTGCACCCTTCTGGCAAATGTTACAGGGCCATTTACACTCGCTCCAACAGACATAGAGGGAGCATCTAATCACAGGCGATACAGTTATTGAATAACCAGTCCAAACAACAAGCCATTTGCTCTTTTATGAACTTTTCTTTCTGGTTATTTTGATAAGGAATGCATTGAGAATCCGATATTTTCTTTATTGGCTTTAGTTTTAGGTAATACATTTTTTGAATGTAATGCCTGTAAACTAAAAAAAAGATTAATAAAGATCCACTTCTTAAGAGTATGCAGTTTGCAAATACCCATTGGTTATTGTATGTAATAGTGTTTATGTATGCATGTATATATTGTGATATATGTATGTGTGTGTATATATATTCCTTTATTAATCCCAAGGGGAAATTCACATAATCCAGCAGCAGTATACTGATACAAAAAACAATATTAAATTAAAGAGTAATAAAAATGCATGTAAAAACAGACAATAACTTTGAATAATGTTAGCATTTACTCCCCTGGGTGGAATTGAAGAGTCGCATAGTTTAGGGGAGGAACGATCTCCTCAGTCTGTCAGTGGAGCAGGACAGTAACAGCAGTCCTGTCGCTGAAGCTACTCCTCTGCCTGGAGAGGACACTGTTCAGTGGATGCAGTGGATTATTCATGATTGACAAGAGTTTGATTAATGCCCATCGCTCTGCTACAGATGTTAAACTGTCCAACTTTACTCCTACAATAGAGCCTGCCTTTCCGAACAAGTTTGTCTAGGCGTGAGGCATCCTTCATCTTTATGCTGCCTCCCCAGCACACCACCGTGTAGGAGAGGGGACATGTATATCCGTGTGTGTGTGTGTATGTATGTATGTATGTATGTGTGTATATATATATATATATATATATATATATATATCCATCCATCCATTTTCTAACCCGCTGAATCCGAATACAGGGTCACGGGGTCTGCTGGAGCCAATCCCAGCCAACACAGGGCACAAGGCAGGAACCAATCCTGGGCAGGGTGCCAGCCCACCACAGGACACACACAAACACACCAAGCACACACTTATATTATATTATATTATATTATATATGTGTAGCATATGCCTGTCTGTCGCGTTTTGTTTCGTAAGCCCTCTTGGATGGGGGTCCTCGATTTCAAAGCACTTTTCTTCCTTTCATTATTTAAAACACTCGCACAGATACCCGCCTCTTCGCCTCGCTCCCTCTTTTTCCACCCATGACAGATTCTTCTCAGAAGCAGAGTTACCAGAAAGCATTAATCGCAACCACAATACGTCCTATTTTTTCACCTCATGGGACGCTGGTTTATCATTGGTGGAACGCTGCCCGGTGATATCTGTTATTCCGTATTGGCAGCATTTCTTTAAAGGGCGATCTGCTTCAGCAAGGAACTTAGTCCTGTTTGCTGAAAGGATGTTATGGAGGAAAACACTGGAATAGCGCTGTTTCTTCTGAATGTTTATCAGTGATCAGGGACCAGAATGATCAGAATATTCCTGCTTCACAAATAACTGATGTCTGAGAAAACCACACACGCGCGTACACAACGCAAACACTCAAACTCACAAATCGTGGGTCGCACACACTACTGATTAAGTTTTTCTGTCATGGATGATCACAATTTTTTTTCACCTAATAAAACTTTAGTTCGTCAAAGTTAGAAAGCAGCACGGTGATTTCTATTATTCCTTATTGGCAGCATTTAATTTAAAGATGATTCACGTCAACAAGGTGAAAGATTCTCTTATTTTGACCGGACGATCTTTTTTTTTTTTTTTTGGCTTAAGCATTTTTGATTGGCTTACAAAAGACAACAGTTATTACTTACCCTCTTTGCTTCAAATTGGCTTTTTAAAAAACTTTTTTGATATAATTTGTTTATGACAGTATAAAATAACAAAAGTAGTGCTCAAAATTATAATGCGCGTATCTAACAGGAATAGGTGGTGGCAAGAGTAAGATTGCTGACTCGCAGTTAAATGATCACTGGTTTATTATTATTATTATTATTATACGTGTGAATGCATGATCAAATTCAGCCGCTGCGTAGTGGGGTATGAATAGGGACAATACAACGAGTTCATTGAGATAATTACACAGAAGGTGCACATGCAATGCAAACATAATGTGTATAATATTGAAGTAAAGGTTTATATAAATTATATACAACTTTTTAACAAGTTGAGAGATGTCAACTGGTTAAAATGCACGAAATTATACATGTATTGCTTTATAGTCCACACATAGTGTATGTACAGTATATTAAAATGATATAAAAATCATATAAAATGGTATAGAATCTGCGTCGTAGACTTATTTTGTGTCAAATTTCTTCAAATAAGTTTTTAATTAGTTTGCTTTAAAAAAAAATATTACGGCAAACATGTGAACCGTTGAAAATCGCTGATCTTAATCAATTTGTTTTAACGCATGCTCCGTGCAAAATGCTGTCACATCTGTTAGTAAACATGCACGCGCAGCGATGTCCTGATGTCTGCGTTCTAACGCTGCAGGTAAATTAAACGCTATTGACGTTTTAGATAGATAGATACCCGGGGTGCTCTGTGATTGAGGGCGGACAGTAAACTTTGTTAAAATGATATCGCAAATGCCAGTCGTCAGTTGTGTTTTCAGTCGTTTTGTGTTTACTGTTCTGTTACCAAAACATTTTTCAACGGGGCTCATCAACAAAAATACGTGGATAGTAAGATTTAGTAAAATATCAGTAATAATAATACATTGCTCGACACCCAGTAACACTTTACAAAGACATTTAAAAGACAGCTCGTTAAAATAAATGTATCAGCATTGTCATTCTATAAGTGACCGCTTGCTCTTAAACATTTACACAGGTGTTTTTTCCTGGGAGTAAAAAAGGGGGGAAAAAAAAACACGGGAAAGATTTTGTTCTTGAACTCAAATTTCACCTCCGCCATGTGAGTCATTAAAACTATTTGAATGAAAACGCATGTCTCATCCACTGGTCGGGACGCTCGTTTTCCATGGCTGCTGTAGAGCCGTAAATGTGTGTGCTCTGACAGCTGATTACAAAATGAACACTGGAGAGGTAAAAATATGTAAAACTTATTTTAAAAGGTTGTAGATATAGTTTTCTATATAATCTTCTCCACTATGTTTCTGCATCCTATCCCCTACAGGGAATATTCATTTGATCCATGGGCTTGTGTGCACACTGTCTGCTGCTTTCAAAATGAACCCTGGATAACTAATATTATCTGAAATCCATGGTAAAACATTGATGAAAGTCTTCTACATCACTTTCAAGTCTACTGTGTCCTATTGTCCTCTCCGCTCAAAGGGACACTCACTTCTACAGCTGAGCTTTTGCGTTAGAGTTGTGAGCCCCAACTGCTGCTTGCAGAATGAATATTAGACAATTGTTATTGGATTGGCTGTTTTTTTCATAATATTTATTTATTCATTCAGCCTCTTTTTTTTTTTTTAAAAAAGCACATTTTCCCTTAGAGGACAAGTAAAGTTATATCTATCCATCTATCTGAAATATGAGACTTGGAAAAATTAATATTATTTGTCAAATGAATTACCAAATATCCACTGATACACATTTGTAGCACAAGTCAATTAAAGAGTCCGACAAACAGCAACTGAGATTTTAAAACATTTTATTGAATCTGTTCTGACAATTATAGTCTTTTAATTAAAATAATGATTATAATTATCAGAAACTGTAGCCATTTTAATGTCCGCATAAAACCAGCCCAGTAACATCTTTGTGAAATGATATCAGCAGTTTTATAAATTCCAGAATGTACATGTGCACTGGCATGAACTTCCTTACAAGTAGTCTCCTAAACTCGACAAATAACTTTCATATTCCTCCTGTTGCTCTGCTTGTCTTTTTGGACAATAGTAAAGGCCATCCCCTTGAAAAAATTTTATTCACGTAGCAATTAATATGGTTATAATGTAAAACACTTCAAACAAACCTGCAAAATGTACATTTTCTTTGTTTAAGTTGACTTCTTTAATGGATCTAAACACAACATGGGGCACTATAACACACATACACAAATCTTTTAGTAATGTTTTAAATAGCCTTGAAAATTGTTAGTATCTGTCATTTTATCCAAGCCGCCCATTTACAAAAGAGATTTACAGGCTTGGGCCAGAAGACAAAAAATGAAACGGAAAGAAATGCCAATCTAGTGCTTGCCACTCTGATGCTCGCTCATACAACTATACAGTTTAAAAGTGCCACCCAACAGGTTGCCAACTCTTTCAGATGCATAGTGAAACCTGGAAAATTTATTAATGGCATTTTTCAATATCATTTTAACAAAGTTTATTGTCCGCAGACATCAGGACATCGCTGCACGTGCATGTTTACTAACAGATATGACAGCATTTTGCACGGAACATGTGTTAAAACAAATTTAGATCAGCGATTTTCAAAAGTTGACATGTTTGCCGTAAGATTTTTTTTTTAAAGCAAACTAATTAAAAACTTCTTTGAAGAAATTTGACACAAAATAAGTCTACGACGCAGATCTATACCATTTTTTTTTATGATTTTTATATCATTATTTTAATAATATACATACACTATGTGTGGACTATAAAGCAATACATGTATAATTTCGTGCATTTTAACCAGTTGACATCTCTCAACTTGTTAAAAATTTGTATATAATCAATTTATATGAACCTTTACTTCAATAATATACACATTATGTTTGCATTGCGTGTGCACCTTGCTGTGTAATTATTTCAATGAACTCGTGGTATTGTCCCTATTCATATCCCACTACGCAGTGGCTGAATTTGATCATGCATTCACACATATAATAATAATAAAAAAAATAATAATACTATTATTATTGTTATTAAAAAAATGCAAATCACTTCTAAAAATTTAGGCAACTTAACATCCTTTGAGGCATTCATTTTAAATATTAAAACAGATTCCAACACAATTATAGTGCTAGTCTACAGACCACCAGGGCCATATTCATTGTTCATGACTGAATTTAGCAACCTTCTATCTGATTTGGCTATAAATTATGATCACATTGTACTGATGGGGATTTTAATGTACACATTGATGTGGAAACTGACACTTTTAGCAAATGTTTTACTTATTTGTTAAATTCAGTAGGATTTTGTCAGATTGTCAAAGGTCCAACTCATAATCATAACCACACATTAGATTTAATTATAACTTACAAAGTTGAAATTCAAAATTTAAATATTACTCCATTAAATGAAGTTATTTCCGATCACTTCTTAATTACATTTGATTTAGTCCTGCCCTTGCCAATGCACTCACAGATTAAAACAAAGACAGTGCGACATCTAGATTGTAATTCTGCTTCAAAATTTATAGATACCTTGAGTAAGTCGAGTGTAATTGTGGAAAACCATTTAGATCAGTTAACATCAAATGTAAACGTGGAAAACAATTTAGATCAGCTAACATCACATTATAATGTGACCTTGAGAGATGCTCTGGACACAGTGGCTCCCCTGAAAACAAAAGTGATCAAAGCACATAGAAACTCTCCCTGGTTTAATGAAAATACTCGAGCTCTTAAATTAGAGTGTCAAAACTGGAGGCAGATGGAGAACAACAAAGCTACATGTCTTTCAAATTGCATGGACAGAGAGTGTTAATAAATATAAAAAGCCCTCTTTAAAGCTCGCTCAGAATACTATTCTACATTAATAGATAGCAATAATAAAAATCCTCGGGTACTGTTTAGAGCAGTGGCTAAATTAACAAATGGGAATTCAGATCAACAGTGCAAAATACCAACAGATATTAGCAGTACAGACTTTATGAACTTCTTCAATGAGAAAATTAAAAATATAAGATCCCAGATCTCTGCATCACAGTACAAACCAAATACTAGCTTAGCAGACCCTGTCTCACATTGCATTCAGCACTTTAATAATTTTAATCCTGTAACTGAGCAGGAAGTCTTAACTTTAATTACTAAAATGAAGCCCACTACTTGTTCCCTAGATCCAGTGCCAACAAAACTAGTAAAAAGTGCAATGGATGTTCTTGCAGCTATTCTAACCGTTATCAATAGTTCATTACTGCATGGCACAGTACCTGATGCACTAAAAGTGTCAGTCATTAAACCTTTACTTAAAAAGTCAGACCTAGACCCACACATACTAAATAATTATAGGCCTATTTCAAATTTACCATTTCTCTCTAAAATACTAGAAAAAGTAGTCACCAGTCAGCTTCAGTCACACCTTACGCATTACAATTTATTTGAGAAATTCCAGTCTGGTTTTCGCACTGGTCATAGTACAGCATGGGTTGTAAATGACATTCTGATATCCTCTGATGAAGGAAACTCCACTGTAATTATGTTGTTGACTTAAGTGCAGCATTTGACACCATTGACCATTCGATTTTACTGCACAGGCTAGAAAACGATGTTGGGCTTACAGGCCCGTGCTCGCTTGGTTTAGTTCTTATTTATCAAATCGATTCCAATATGTACAGAAATGTGCTGACAGTACTCCATCATTATACACAGAAGTTCAATATGGTGTCCTGCAGGGCTCAGTACTGGGACCTTTACTGTTTTCACTTTACATGCTTCCACTGGGATCTCTCATTAGGAAACATAATGTTAATTTTCACTCGTATGCAGATGACACCCAGTTATACCTTTCATTTAAATCAAATGAAGTTTCTCCATGTTGTCTTTAATTAGTTGTGTTAGTGAATTAAAGGAATGGATGAATGAGAACTACTTGTCTTTAAATACAGATAAAACAGAGATGTTAATTGTTGGAGGGAATGACGCTGATCACAGCAATATTTTGTCATCATTTAACTCAGTTGGAATCCCAATTAATTTTACTGAATCAGCCCGTAATCTAGGAGTTATCTTTGACTCTAGCATGTCATTTAAAGCACACATTACAAAGTTGTCCAAAACATGTTTCTTCCATCTTAAAATGTTAGGAAATTAAGGCGCTTTCTAAATAAACAGGATTGTGAGAAATTAATTCATGCATTTATCTCTAGTAGGATTGACTACTGCAATGCGGTGTTCACTGGCTGTTCAAACTGTTCTCTATACAGCCTCCAGTTAATCCAAAATGCGCTGCAAGAATTATTACAAGAACAAGAAAATATGAACACATAACTCCAGTTCTTAAATCTTTACACTGGCTCCCAGTTAAGTTTAGGGCAGATTTCAAAATCCTCCTTTTAACATATAAAGCATTAAATGGCCAAGGTCCGCTTACTTGTCTGAACTTATCATGACTTACAAACCTGAGCGCACATTAAGATCTCAAGATGCCGGTCTGCTTAGGATTCCAAGGATTAATAAAATAACAGTGGGAGGTCGAGCTTTTAGTTACAGGGCCCCTAAACTGTGGAATGGTCTTCCTGCTTCTATAAGAGATGCCCCTTCAGTCTCAGCCTTTAAATCCCGGCTGAAGACTCACTACTTCAGTTTAGCATATCCTGACTAGAGCTGCTGATTAACTGTACAGACTGCATCTCTGTTGTTAGTCATTAGCACTAAAACATAAGTAACATGATAGTTATAATTGAATACTAACCCTCACCTATTCTGTTTCTGTTCTCGGTACTCAAATGTGGCAATTGGTGCCACGGCCCACCTGCCAAGTTGTTTGCCTGCCTATGGTAAAGTCATCCCTGATGGAGGATCACAGGAATCATGGGAAAGAGGGTCCTTTCATGGATTGACTGGCCCAGCACTGTTTTAGCCGTGGAATGGCCAAATGGGGGAGGCAGCTTGATGGATGAGGTCTCCAGGACTCTAAAAATATCCAAATCATATTATGTGATATCATCTACTGTTAAATTCTGCTCCGTACTTCTAAAATTTTTATTTTTATGCTGTATTAAGGATTTGTTCTGTTCTGTGTATTGTATTGTATTGTATTGTATTGACCCCCTTCTTTTGACACCCACTGCACGCCCAACCTACCTGGAAAGGGGTCTCTCTTTGAACTGCCTTTCCCAGGTTTCTTCCATTTTCCCTACAAGGTTTTTTGGGATTTTTTCTTGTCTTCTCAGAGAGTCAAGGCTGGGGGGCTGTCAAGAGGCCTGTTAAAGCCCATTGCGGCACTTCCTGTGTGATTTTGGGCTATACAAAAATAAACTGTATTGTATTAATTCCTTTCTTACTACTCAAAGCAATTTGTAAAAATAAATAAATTAAATAAAATAACAGAAAGGAAGTCCCCCAGACAAAAACTAGTGATCATTTAACTGCGAGTCAGCAATCTTACTTTTACTACCACCTCTTCCTGTTAGATGCACTCATTATAATTTTGAGCACTACTTTTGTTATTTTATACTGTCATAAACAAATTATAACAAAAAGGTTTTTTAAAAAGGCAAATTTGAAGCAAAGAGGGTAAGTAATAACTATTTTTTTTGGTAAGTCAATCAAAAATGCTTAAGCCTAAAAAAAGATCGTCCTGTCAAAATAAGAGACTTTTTCACCTTGTTGACGTGAATCATGTTTAAATTAAATGCTGCCAATAAGGAATAATAGAAATCACCGCGCTGCTTTCTAACTTTGATGAACTAAAGTTTTATTGGGTGAAAAAAATAATCGTCCGTGACAGATACACTTAATCAGTAAAACAGACATTAGTTATTTGTGAAGCAGGAATATTCTGATCACTGATAAACATTCAGAAGAAACCGCGCTATTCCAGTGTTTTCCTCCATAACATCCTTTCAGCAAACGGGACTAAGTTCCTTGCTGAAACAGATCGCCCTTTAATGAAATGCTGCCAATACAGAATAACAGAAATCACCTGTTGAGGGTGAAAAAATGGGAGGTACTGCGGTTGCTATCAATGCTTCCTGGTAACTCAGCTTTTGAGAAGAATGGGAAGAACCTGTTTTATGGGGTGAAAAAATAATCGCCCTTGACATATTTGCCAGATGGAATGTAGAAGATCAAAACTATTTTTACATCTTTCAGCATATGAAGGTGTAATTATTTTTGTTTGCATACAGCAAAATATTGTCAAGAGTTCACTCTAGGTTTAAGATTTAATAATAAATTCTGGCCATTACATTTTATAATAATTAACTATATAAAGTGTATAATGAGTAATGTAATGAAGTTCATTTTAAAAGCAATGTTCCCCAACACTGTGCAAACACTTGGCGTATGTTTAGGTACATGTTGCACTGTTCTGAGAACATTATTTTGTGGCACTGTATGCTGCAGTAAGGTGAATGGATGATATGACAGTTAAACCATTTCACTTCATTTGAATTGATCGTTTTTTTTTTTCCATACTCCTCTAGCCACCGTAAGATTGTGCAGGAGCTGGAGCCCTGGATTAATAAAAAAAACCCAAAACATTGAAGTGCTAAATATTTGATCTATAAGACTGCCTTCAAATTCCATGCCTGTCTCCTTTGAAGTCCGCAGGCTCTTCCCATGTCTTGTCTGGTTGGAAATTCCAGAAACTAACCCAAGTTCAGGTGCTGTCTTCTCTAGGCACCATAAGTTCATATACTTCTTTATGATGGGGTGTGTTTTTGGGTTGTTTGTTTATTTATTTATGTATTTATCTATCTATCTTTGACTGGAAGAGGCAAGCCACTGACTGCACCTGATGATCCTTTGCACTACCATGTGCATATTGAAAGAACAGAAGGCATGTTTTCTCCTGTGTAATTTCTTTAAACACTTATTAAGAAGGTTGCTTTTGATAATAAGTCATCATGTTTTACATTATTGTTACTGCTAAATGATTTTTTTTTTTTCTTTCAGATTGATTTCTAGAACTTGCTGTAACAATCCCAAAGGTTCAGCACTGCCTTGATCACAGAATGGGGCTGATTTTCCACCTCTATTGCCAAGAAAGCGTGACGGCGTCTCCACTTCCTTCAATGTCTGTAGAAGGCAAAACTAAACCCAACCATTCTCGGCACATTCTACAGAGCACCTTCAAGAGCATTCTGGTTTTGGAACTGCAGTGTCTCAGACCACAAGGTCCTACACCAAATACAGGTCCTTCTCAAAAAATTAGCATATTGTGATAAAGTTCATTATTTTCTGTAATGTACTGATAAACATTAGACTTTCATATATTTTACATTCATTACACACAACTGAAGTAGTTCAAGCCTTTTATTGTTTTAATATTGATGATTTTGGCATACAGCTCATGAAAACCCAAAATTCCCATCTCAAAAAATTAGCATATTTCATCCGACCAATAAAAGAAAAGTGTTTTTAATACAAAAAAAGTCAACCTTCAAATAATTATGTTCAGTTATGCACTCAATACTTGGTTGGGAATCCTTTTGCAGAAATGACTGCTTCAATGCGGCGTGGCATGGAGGCAATCAGCCTGTGGCACTGCTGAGGTGTTATGGAGGCCCAGGATGCTTCGATAGCGGCCTTAAGCTCATCCAGAGTGTTGGGTCTTGTGTCTCTCAACTTTCTCTTCACAATATCCCACAGATTCTCTATGGGGTTCAGGTCAGGAGAGTTGGCAGGCCAATTGAGCACAGTAATACCATGGTCAGTAAACCATTTACCAGTGGTTTTGGCACTGTGAGCAGGTGCCAGGTTGTGCTGAAAAAGGAAATCTTCATCTCCATAAAGCTTTTCAGCAGATGGAAGCATGAAGTGCTCCAAAATCTCCTGATAGCTAGCTGCATTGACCCTGCCCTTGATAAAACACAGTGGACCAACACCAGCAGCTGACTGTGGGTACTTGACACTGGACTTCAGGCATTTTGGCATTTCCCTCTCCCCAGTCTTCCTCCAGACTCTGGCACCTTGATTTCCGAATGACATGCAAAATTTGCTTTCATCCGAAAAAAGTACTTTGGACAACTGAGCAACAGTCCAGTGCTGCTTCTCTGTAGCCCAGGTCAGGCGCTTCTGCCGCTGTTTCTGGTTCAAAAGTGGCTTGACCTGGGGAATGCGGCACCTGTAGCCCATTTCCTGCACACGCCTGTACACGGTGGCTCTGGATGTTTCTACTCCAGACTCAGTCCACTGCTTCCGCAGGTCCCCCAAGGTCTGGAATCGGTCCTTCTCCACAATCTTCCTCAGGGTCCGGTCACCTCTTCTCGTTGTGCAGCGTTTTCTGCCACACTTTTTCCTTCCCACAGACTTCCCACTGAGGTGCCTTGATACAGCACTCTGGGAACAGCCTATTCGTTCAGAAATTTCTTTCTGTGTCTTACCCTCTTGCTTGAGGGTGTCAATGATGGCCTTCTGGCCAGCAGTCAGGTCGGCAGTCTTACCCATGATTGCGGTTTTGAGTAATGAACCAGGCTGGGAGTTTTTAAATGCCTCAGGAATCTTTTGCAAGTGTTTAGAGTTAATTAGTTGATTCAGATGATTAGGTTAATAGCTCGTTTAGAGAACCTTTTCATGATATGCTAATTTTTTGAGATAGGAATTTTGGGTTTTCATGAGCTTATGCCAAAATCATCAATATTAAAACAATAAAAGGCTTGAACTACTTCAGTTGTGTGTAATGAATGTAAAATATATGAAAGTCTTAATGTTTATCAGTACATTACAGAAAATAATGAACTTTATCACAATATGCTAATTTTTTGAGAAGGACCTGTATTGCACACTGCAGAAAAGATCATTGGGACCTGTTGGCCCTTCACTAAAGACACCGTGATAAAGTGGTGCATCACCAAAGCCTATAGTTTTCTGCTCCCACACATTTCATTGTCCCACTTACATGTGGCAGAAGGTAGTGTGGCATCCGAATCAGTTCTTCCAGGTTCTGTGACCGCTTCTACCCCTTGGCTCTCTGGACTCTAAACTCTGTGCTGACCCCTTGCCCTAAGATCTGCTCGTAGTAGTGAATTTATAAGCAGTACATTTATTACATTTGTTACTACTGTTATTTTTTTTATTAGTTGTTATGTATTTACTATCTAGTTCTAATTATTACAATCTATTCACTCGCCTATTTATTTATCTTTCTAGTATAGTATATTTCTTTACCTGTCTTGCACTTGTCGTATGTTTATGTATATGTTGTATTGTGGTCTTGGAGAACGTTATTTTGTGCCCACTCTATGCTGCAATAAGGTGAATTGATGGTATTACAATGAAGCCATTTCACTTCAATTGATCACTTGTTACCATACTCCTGTATCCACTGTAAGATTGTGGGGGAACCACAGCCCTGAATTA
The DNA here is from genome assembly GCF_016835505.1 of Polypterus senegalus. Lineage (NCBI taxonomy): Eukaryota > Metazoa > Chordata > Cladistia > Polypteriformes > Polypteridae > Polypterus > Polypterus senegalus. The sequence goes on from NC_053160.1 coordinate 17,980,666, forward strand.
ATAAAAACATGATAAGTGTGAAGTACTAATAAGAGACTCGCTTCAATTTCCATGCCTGGGTAATTTCCTCTTTGAAGTCTGCAGGTTCTCATCATGCCTGCTTGGTGTTTGTTTCTGGAATTTCCAACCAGCCAAGGTTTAGCTATTTGAACAAAGCACAGTAGTTCTTAATCCGTGCCATCTTTTCTACCAACTCTACATTCGGATAAGGCTTTTGCTTCTTCACTTTTGAGATGGGTGTGGAGTTTTTGGGTGGGTGTAATTATATAACGTGTTTATTTGACAGGTCACTTAACCTGTTTAGTCTATTTGTCATCTAAACCCATTAAATCTGTTCTGTTTGGATAAATGCCACAGCTAAAGAACACACTGTACCCAATGATCCTTTGAACAGCCACATTCATTTTGAAAGAACAGAAGCCACACTTTCTCCTGTGCAATTTATTTAGGAAGGTTGCTCTTGATATTAAAAATGAGCATGTTTTACATGAGGGTTATTTCCATGTTGTGGTTGTAGTGCGGTCTCTCATGGATCTAGTGTCCCAGGTTTAATTCTTGCACCTTGTCAATGTCCATGAGGAGTTTCTATGCTCTCTCCTGATATGCATGAGCTTTCCTCATCCCACATTTAATAAGGATGTGCAGATTAACTTAAATGGTGACTCAGAATTGATTGTGTGAATAAATGGGTAATGTGTAGGACTGGATCCTGCCTTTTGTGCTAAGATAGGTTCCAGTTTACTGAATTAGGTTAGGTGTGTGTGAGAATGCCATCTTATACTTTACTCAAGTCTTGTCAACATGCATTATACCAAATTCATTGTTTGTGCACATGGAGTCAGATTGTAATAACCTGAAACTTGCACCAATACACATGGGAAATAGTCATTTAGAGACTTAAAAAAAAAAACAATTCTAAAATTCTGTATTTAAGGGCTCTGTTTCACTTAATTAAATATCTTTTTTGCATTTTTTGTTATACTATTTATAAATAACTAGACATTAAGCCCGTTACAATAACGGGCGCTAGAACAGTAGTGCATAAACAGTCTATATTAAATGGCAAGGGACGTTGACCTCATTCTGTTTGTTGTCTTAATTTTTTTTTATTTTTAATATTTTTGCAAGAAGCCTAAAGTAACATCATAATAAAAATAAAATAGAAATGTATATGACAATACAGTAAGTATAATTAATATTTCCTTAGTGTAAAACTTTGTAACAATCTGTAATACACAATATCTGAAGAAGATATTTAGGAAAGATTTTCTATTTTTTTACCTCATGAAATGTATTTATAAAATTTCATTATAGACAACATTTCTTGTAAACATTCTGTCTGAGTTTGGCAAGAGTTTGCCTTGTTCAGGATCATCTACAACCTTGACAACAACATCTGGAAAACTTCTAACTCTTGATAATGCAACATATAACTGACCGTGGCTGAATGCTGGTTCTGGCAAGTAAATGCCAACTTTTTCTAAGGTTTGCTCTTCCGAGTCTTTCTCTTTTAGCGTTTTTCTGACGCTCATTTTCTTTTTCTTTAATCGATCTATTTGCTCGTATGTTTCTTTGTCTTTCAGCCTTTCTTTTGTTGATGTTTACTTGTTGAGCTGACTGTTCTTCCAGGAGATGTTGCTTATATAGGATTTGATTGTCTGTGTCTTTTGTCCTACTTGACGTGTCCTTTTTTTGGGTGGCATGTTGTTAGTAGATATGTCCGTAATATTTTCTCTTACAGTAATACTGGCTTGTATGTGGCTGTAATATGCGTCACTGTATTGTGTGTCTTTAATTTTCTCTCGCAGTAATACTGGTTTTTATTTCCGTAAAATGCCTGTAATTTTCTCCGACAGTAATACTGGCTCTGATGTCTGTAATATGACTTTAATTTTTATTGTCACAACAGTGGGCAATCAGCAGTGTCCCCAGCAACTGATTTAATGTGTGGCGTCTCCCCAGCAAGTATTTTAATCTGTGGTGGCGTGCAGTTGATTATTTTATGTGTGGCGTCTTCCCAGCAATGGATTTTATGTGCGCGGTCGCGACTACGCAATCAGCAATCTCCCCAGAAATGATGTCCTTTATTTGCTTATCATGCACGGCCGCGACTACACCATTCACTGCGTGCCCAGCTTCCAGTGTGTGCGTCCATGGCGCCATGCGCTTGAGCGGGGCACGGTGTGATGCGCGGCGCAGCCCCCGCATGCGCACTTCACCAGAAGACACACACTCGGACACATGGACGCACACAGGGGTTTTAGTAAAGAGGATTTTTTGGATCTAATTTTATTTTATTATTATTATTTTTTTTCAATTTAGTTCTTTAACATCAAGAGAGTGCAGGCAGGGTGGCGAAGAGTGTCAGGAGTGATTTGTGTTTGACGGGTATCGGTAAGAGAGGACAGATCTACAAGAAGGTAGTGAGACCAGCTGTTTTATATGGGTTTGGAGATGGTGGCACTGACCAAAAAAAGCAGGAGAAGGAGCTGGAGGTGGTGAGAGTTAAAGATGCTAAGATAAGTTTCGGACTGGGTGTGATGAGGATGGACAAGATTAGAAAGGAGGACATTAAAGGGTCAGCTTGGGTTGGATGGTTGAGAGACAAAGTCAGAAAGGCAAGATTGTGTTGGTTTAGACATGTGCAGAGGAGAGATGCTGGGTATATTGGGGGGGCGGAGGATGTTAACAATGGAGCTGCCAGGCAAGAGGAAAAGAGAAAAGCCTAAGAGAAGATTTATGGATGTGGTGAGAGAGGACATGCAGGTGATGGGTGTGACAGAACAAGATGCAGAGGACAGAAAAATATTGAACAAGATGATCCGCTGTGGCAACCCCTAATGGGAGCAGCCAAAAGAAGTAGAAGATTTGTATGAAAATGTGCTTTAGACATAAATGTTGTTGTCATTAAATGAAAATTTTCTTCAGATTAAATTCTAGGCCTTGATCTAACAATCCCTAAGGTTTCAGTACTGTTTTAACCAGAGAGTGGGGTTGATTTTCATGTACAGTGGTGTGAAAAACTATTTGCCCCCTTCCTGATTTCTTATTCTTTTGCATGTTTGTCACACAAAATGTTTCTGATCATCAAACACATTTAACCATTAGTCAAATATAACACAAGTAAACACAAAATGCAGTTTTTAAATGATGGTTTTTATTATTTAGGGAGAAAAAATCCAAACCTACATGGCCCTGTGTGAAAAGTAATTGCCCCTGAACCTAATAACTGGTTGGGCCACCCTTAGCAGCAATAACTGCAATCAAGCGTTTGCGATAACTTGCAATGAGTCTTTTACAGCGCTCTGGAGGAATTTTGGCCCACTCATCTTTGCAGAATTGTTGTAATTCAGCTTTATTTGAAGGTTTTCTAGCATGAACCGCCTTTTTAAGGTCATGCCATAGCATCTCAATTGGATTCAGGTCAGGACTTTGACTAGGCCACTCCAAAGTCTTCATTTTGTTTTTCTTCAGCCATTCAGAGGTGGATTTGCTGGTGTGTTTTGGGTCATTGTCCTGTTGCAGCACCCAAGATCGCTTCAGCTTGAGTTGACGAACAGATGGCCGGACATTCTCCTTCAGGATTTTTTGGTAGACAGTAGAATTCATGGTTCCATCTGTCACAGCAAGCCTTCCAGGTCCTGAAGCAGCAAAACAACCCCAGACCATCACACTACCACCACCATATTTTACTGTTGGTATGATGTTCTTTTTCTGAAATGCTGTGTTCCTTTTACGCCAGATGTAACGGGACATTTGCCTTCCAAAAGTTCAACTTTTGTCTCATCAGTCCACAAGGTATTTTCCCAAAAGTCTTGGCAATCATTGAGATGTTTCTTAGCAAAATTGAGACGAGCCCTAATGTTCTTTTTGCTTAACAGTGGTTTGCATCTTGGAAATCTGCCATGCAGGCCATTTTTGCCCAGTCTCTCTCTTATGGTGGAGTCGTGAACACTGACCTTAATTGAGGTAGGTGAGGCCTGCAGTTCTTTAGATGTTGTCCTGGGGTCTTTTGTGACCTCTCGGATGAGTCGTCTCTGCGCTCTTGGGGTAATTTTGGTCGGCCGGCGACTCCTGGGAAGGTTCACCAATGTTCCATGTTTTTGCCATCTGGAGTCCCAAAGCTTTAGAAATGGCTTTATAACCTTTACCAGACTGATAGATCTCAATTACTTCTGTTCTCATTTGTTCCTGAATTTCTTGGCATGATGTCTAGCTTTTGAGGTGCTTTTGGTCTACTTCTCTGTGTCAGGCAGCTCCTATTTAAGTGATTTCTTGATTGAAACAGGTGTGGCAGTAATCAGGCCTGGGGGTGGCTACGGAAATTGAACTCAAGTGTGATACACCACAGGTAGGTTATTTTTTAACAAGGGGGCAATTACTTTTTCACACAGGGCCATGTAGGTTTGGATTTTTTTCTCCCTAAATAATAAAACCATCATTTAAAAACTGCATTTTGTGTTTACTTGTGTTATATTTGACTAATGGTTAAATGTGTTTGATGATCAGAAACATTTTGTGTGACAAACATGCAAAAGAATAAGAAATCAGGAAGGGGGCAAATAGTTTTTCACACCACTGTATATTATCCACTTTAGGAAGCTACTTCCTTTGGGACATATCCTTAGTTGTGTACCTATGCATCGGCCTTTTAAAATCAAGATGTTGTGAACCAAGGCACAGGCTGATCAGACCCAGATATGTGTCCCACAGCTGGTTGTTTGATCTATGAAAATGGTAATTTAGAAGCCCAGCTAGTATCCTTTCTTAAAGATACAATAAACAATATATTCATGAACCTTTTAAACACCTTCCTGTGTCTGTGTGTCAGTCCTTCATACAGGTGTATTGCCATTGGTATAAAGGAGCCCCAGTAGAATTTGTGGACACACTTCTGCATCCATCGTGTTAGAGCATCAGAGTGAGGATATGCAGCATTGTTCATAATGACACTAAGTTTAGTTTTCATTCTCTTCTTCTCTTTGACCTCCATAGCAATGAGAGAGCATTCTATAACAAAGACTGCTTTTTATAATAGTTGGTTGATTTGGTGGGTCTCTCTTCAAGATTTGTTACTAGCCCAGAACAACACAGCATAGAAAATCACACTTGCTATCACAGAGTTGAGAATATGTGAAGAATGTCATCACCCACATTAAAGGAATGCAGCCCCCTAGAAGAAAAACAGCCTGTTCTTATATAGTTCCTCTGTGTTAGAAGACTACTACAGTCTGTCATTGAAGTGGGCCACCATGTACTTGTAGCTTTGAATAGTGGTTGGGTGTAGAGGCTTTTTAGTACTGTGACCGTCAATAACCAGTTCCTTGATTTTGCAAGTTGCAAACAATTCTTTCTACACCAAGAAACAAAGTTTTCCACTTGATTCCTCTCCTCTGTCTCATTCCCCTTTATCATAACACCTCATAAGTGTAGAATCATCTAAGAATTTCTGCAAATCACTTCATCTTGTGTTATATTTGTAGTCAGAGATGTAAAGAGAAAAGGAGACAGGATTCTTTGTTGTGGTGCTCCAGTATTGCTCATACAATCCTTAAATCTTGCAAACTGGTCTGCCTGACAGATCATCCATTATCCAAGAACACCATAGGTTCATCTACCTGCATATGTCTGAGCTTACCCCTTAGCAGGGATGGCTGCATGATCCTGAATGCACTGGAGATAAAAAAAACCTAATCCTCACGGTGCTGCCAGCTTTATCAAAATGAGAATAAGACTTGTGGAGCAGGTGAATGTGAGATGTAGAGGTTTAGCTTGTGTAACAATAAGGAAATGATTTAAACTGGTAATTTCCAATAGGGAATTACTATTTATATGTTGTGGCATTGTTTTTACCTCACTATATTAACAGGACAGTCAGTTATACTTGTATGCAATGTAATGCATTACAAGGCTGGAAAACAATGAATTTGAGAAGTAGTGCTACAGTTAGAAAATGATCTACACAGTAAAGTACTATTCACATACTTCAGCAGTGTTTTTACCTTAATGCACCTATGGAACTTTGAGTTATAGATACTGTAGATAGATGTAGTGGGCCTAGGTACTCTGCTACAAGAGGACTCAAATAGTCCAGGACTGGTCTCTCAAATATCTTCACAATATACAATGTAAGTGCCACTGGTCCGTAGTCATTAGGTGAGGAGGCACCTGCCTTCTTTAGAACAGGAACAATGCAGGATGTTTTCTGTAGCAATACTACTTTCTGGAACCTTAGGAGATGACTGAAATGTAACAGAGGACACCACAAAGAACTTGATGACTGACTTCCTCTGGTCCTGTAGCTTTTCCTATGTGTGTAGCTTCATCTGTTGTCTCATCACTTGGTCATCAATTATGGACAGCCCATACTGATAGTTAGAGGTGGAATCATCACTGGCCATTCCAGTTGAAGTGATAGGAGTTGTTGATGTAGTGGGGATGGTGTAGGAGTCTGGTCATTGGAAGAAGGTGGAACAGAAAATCTCCTAAAAAATGGTCCAGGGTGTTAGCTTTGTCCACGTCCCCTTCTAGATAGATAGATAGATATGTCACAGGTGTCTGGTCACACTTACAGGTAATCTAACTTAGACACCATTAAAATATCCGACTACACCACCCAGTTTTATTAAGAGACTGAGAAATCTTGAAATTTACCAATAATAGCACATAGGTTTGTTTAAATTGGGCGATGAGTAAACACACAATGAAAGACACAACAGTAATTTCAGGAAAAGCAACACTAACTTCTATTACACAAGAAACTGCAAAGTACATTTAAAATATAAACGAACATAACAAAATCTAAAAATACCAGGAACGAACTCAACGAAGTCAGTCAAAACCAAGAATAGGAGGATACAACCTTTAGTGGTGCAGAGTCCAGTTTGCACACTGTTACCCCAACAATTAACCGTCCAACTGTCCACCGATGCAGTCTGTTCACTGGACACTCATTTCCCAACAGAAGTTTTATCAAAATCGTGGAATCCCTGTCAGCGTCTCTTCGTCGTTTCTTTTTTTTTCCCACTCTGGGCTCCTTGTGTTACTGTGACCTAGGCATGCCTCATTTCTCATCTGCCAGCTTTGCTTGGTCCTTTCATGCAGCTTCCCTCTCTTGCTGGACCCACAACTGGCGTCTCCTTGTGGAGCTGTCTCTTCCTCCCTGGAAGTAAGTGTTGCTGTCCTTGTGCCTCATGTTGGTCCAGCCACGTACCCTGTCTGAGTGTCTTGGCAGCGTTCTCAGTGGACTGTCCCTCTCTTTGCCTTCTCCTGCCCAGAAGTTTAAATCTCCTTCAGTCCCTGCCATTATCAGTTCTGGACAATCGGAATAAACAATGGCACATCTAAATTTCCTGGGTTTAACAATTAATGAAACACAAGTTAACAAAATGTATTGTTACCAACTATCAATGAGTACACATATGCTGATTAGAAACCAAGATTCTCAGACATGTTAATTTCCAAGTCAGGTAAATACAAACATTTTCCAAGGGAGGAGCAGTTCTTTTATCCGATTGTTATATTGTTTGTATGTTTAAGCAGACAAAACTTCAAAGCGGTGATTCTTTTGCAAGACAGCAAATACGGATATCCTGTAGACAGCCATCACAATAATCAGTAACAGGATAACCCAGGAAATTTGCCTTTGAACTTCTTGCCCCAGTCCAAACAATGGGTGCCTATTGCCTGTTCATCTGCTGGGTTTTAAATGTAATATTTACATGTTCCTTTTCCTAAGAGAGAAATGGAACAACCCAGTGTACAAAAATGAACCCTCTGATAGATAGATAGATAGATAGATACTTTATTAATCCCCAAGGGAAAATTCTAGCACCTTAGACCTAAACTGTTTGCATCCAGTAATTATGCCCATTCCATTCTAGACATCCTTCATGTTATTGTCATTGTTCCTTCCAAAGACACAAGATTGAGGTTACTACATATTATAACTGGTGACAGAGTTCATCATTTCTGTTGCTGACTCCCTATTTGCAGTAGAATAATAAACATTAATAAGGATGATGTAACTTTTCTCCCTACGCAAATAACTTTGATGAATTCTGACAGAGAGAATTTTAAAGTATGAATTACAAACTATAGTTATAACTATGATAAACTGCCTTTTATACCAATCCTAATTCAGTTTCCCCTCCTGTTTTTTTTTTTTTCTTCTTACCGTATTGCACTTGGTCTCTGTCCCCTTGAATAAAATTAAATCCATTCAGCATTAAAACAGTGTCAGGTATATTAGGTTTAGGCCACCTCTCCATAAAACACGTACCAGCTCTTAGCCATCTCCATTTTCAGAAAACATCTACGTTACAGTGAAACTGAGCTGCTTTAGACTCTCGTGATAGCAGTGCAAATAGCTTAGTACTGGAGTATTTAGTAAATCTCACTTTTATTTTGTCAGTCCTTATGTTTTTAGTATGACGCAGACATAAGGTTGTCTTCGAATTCTCTTTGCGAGCCCTTTAATGTTCATGGCCTAATTAAAGGCAGTCAAGACACACCATCATCCTCTAGCACCATGGTCTGTGACTTGATTCTCTCTTCTTTAATAAATAGACTGGGTGCCTCTGGACATCACACATTTTGGTTCCATTTGCACTATTACTCTGAAGTCAGTGGTTTGTGATCCTCTTTGTCATGGCATCATGCTGTGCGGATGTTTTTCAGAGGCAGGAACTGGGAGACTAGTCAGGATAAAGGGAGAGATGACTGCAGCAATGTACAGAGACATCCTGGGTGAAAACCTGCTCCAGAGCGCTCTTGACCTCAGACTGGGGCGATGGTTCATCTTTCAGCAGGACAACGACCCTAAGCACACAGCCAAGATATCAAAGGAGTGGCTTCAGGACAACTCTGTGAATGTCCTTGAGTGGCCCAGCCAGAGCAGAGCCAGACTTGAATCCGATTGAACATCTCTGGAGAGATCTTAAAATGGCTGTGCACCGATGCTTCCCATCCAACCTGATGGAACTTGAGAGGTGCTGCAAAGAGGAATGGGCAAAACTGGCCAAGGATAGGTGTGCCAATCTTGTGGCATCATATTCAAAAAGACTTGAGGCTGGAATTGCTGCCAAAGGTGCATCAACAAAGTATTTAGCAAAGGCGGTGAATATTTATGTACATGTGATTTCTCAGTTTTTTTATTTTTAATAAATTTGCAAAAACCTCAAGTAAACGTTTTTCATGTTGTCATTATGGGGTGTTCTGTGTAGAATTCTGAGGAAATAAATTAATTTAATCCATTTTGGAATAAGGCTGTAACATAAAATATGGAAAAAGTGATGTGCTGTGAACATTTTCCGGATGCACTGTATACAAATGGCAAGCCTCCAAAGTCGCATGCTTTCCTAACTAGTGTGGCAAAAGGTGAGCAGTACTTTTAAGGATATCAAGTCAACCTCAAACAGCCATGTAAAGAGCAGAGAGTGCACCCATTGTGGTGTTTGGCACTACAATACATTGTTTTATTAGAGGCTTTAGGAACAGCACTTTAAACATGTCAACATCAAGGAAGGCATGTTACTTAGCTAAACGTAACCACATCCGGTGTAAAATTTTGCCAAATCAATATGCGGACAACAATACAAATTTCCATACTGGAATGGTCGAGCCCTGGGTTAACAATAATCTGCACCAGTACTGTTAGCCAACAGGCTGTTCACGGAAATTGGGCTACTGTTGGCCAAATAAGAGGGTTAAGACTACAAGAAGGGTGCTTGGTGTGACATCTGGAAAGAGGAAGGAGGAAAAGAAAACCTGGTGGTGGAATGAGGAAATACAGGAGAGTATACAGAGGAATAGGATGGCAAAGAAGAAGTGGGATAGTTAGAGAGATGCAAAAAGTAGACAAGAGTACAAGGAGATGAGGCGCTAGGTGAAGAGAGAGGTGGCGAATGCTAAAGAAAAGGCGTATGATGATTTGTATGAGAGGTTGGACACTAAGGAGGGAGAAAAGGACCTGTGCCGATTGGCTAGTCAGAGGGACCGAGCTAGGAAAGAGGTGCAGCAGGTTAGGGTGATAAAGGATAAAGATGGAAACGTACTCACAAGCAACGAGAGTGTGTTGAGCAGATGGAAATAGTACTTTGAGAGGCTGATGAATGAAAAGAACGAGAGAGAGAAGAGGTTGGATGATGTGGAGATAGTGAATCAGTAAAGTGTAATGAATTAGCAAGGAGGAAGTAAGGACAACTATGAGAAGGATGAACAATGGAAAGGCCGTTGGTCCAGATGACATACCTATGGAAGCATGGAGGTATCTAGGAGAAACGGTAGTGGAGTTTTTAACCAGATTGTTTAATGGAATCTTGGAAAGTGAGAGGATGCCTGAGAAGTGGAGAAGAAGTGTACTGCTGCCGATATTTAAGGATAAGGGGGATGTGCAGGACTGTAGTAACTACAGGGGAATAAAATTGATGAGCCACAGCATGAAGTTATGGGAAAGAGTAGTGGAAGCTCGTTTAAGAAGTGAGGTGATGGTTAATGAGCAGCAGTATGGTTTCATACCAAGAAAGAGCACCGCAGATGCAATGTTTGCTCTGAGGATGTTGATGGAGAAGTTTAGAGAAGGCCAGAAGGAGTTGCATTGCGTCTTTGTGGACCTGGAGAAAGCATATGACAGTGTGACTGGGAGGAGCTGTCGTATTGTATGAGGAAGTTGGGAGTGGCAGAGAAGTACGTAAGAGTTGTACAGGATATGTATGAGGGAAGTGTGACAGTGGTGAGGTTGGCAGTAGGAGCGATGGATGCATTTAACGTAGAGGCAGGATTACATCAGGGATCGGCTCTGAGCCCTTTCTTATTTCCAATGGTGATGGACAGGTTGACAGATGAGATTAAACAGGAGTCCCCGTGGACTATGATGTTTGCTGATGACATTATGATCTGTAGCGATAGTAGGGACCAGGTTGAGGAGACCCTGGAGAGGTGGAGATATGCTCTAGAGAGGAGAGTAAAGGAATGAAGGTCAGTAGGAACAAGACAGAATATATGTGTGTAAATGAGAGGGAGGTCAGTGGAATGGTGAGGATGCAGGGAGTAGAGTTGGTGAAGGTGGATGAGTTTAAATACTTGGGATCAACAGTACAGAGTAATGGGGATTGTGGAAGAGAGGTGAAGAAGAGAGTGCAGACAGGGTGGAATGTGGTGGAGAAGAGTGTCGGGAGTAATTTGTGACAGACGGGTATCAGCAAGAGTGAAAGAGAAGGTCTACAGGACGGTAGTGAGACCAGCTATGTTATATGGGTTGCAGATGGTAGCACTGACCAGAATGCAGGAGACAGAGCTGGAGGTGGCAGAGTTAAAGATGCTAAGGTTTGCATTGGGTGTGACGAGGATGGACAGGATTAGAAATTAGTACATTAGAGGGTCAGCTCAAGTTGGACGGTTGGGAGACAAAGTCAGAGAGGTGAGATTGCGTTGGTTTAGACATGTGCAGAGGAGAGATGCTGGGTATATTGGGAGCAGGATGCTAAGGGTAGCGCTGCCAGGTAGGAGGAAAAGAAGAAGGCCTAAGCGAAGGTTTGTGGATGTGGTAAAAGAGGGCATGCAGGTGATGGGTGTAACAGAACAAGATGTAGAGGACAGAAAGATATGGAAGAATATGATCCGCTGTGGCAACCCCTAATGAGAGCAGCTGAAAGAAGCAGAAGAAAGAAGATCACAGCATTCTCAAGCCCACTTAATCCAATTCACATTTGAGGGGTGTTGAGCTTAGACATATTTCTAGCAAAAAAAAACAAAACAATTTACACCCACCCATTTTACATTCTGTCTGGGCACTTCACTCCCAGCACATTCAGTCTCCAACAAGCTCGCTCTCTTTTAATTCCTCTTTTGCTTGCGATTTGCTATCCCTCTTACTAAAGCTCAGAGATTAGTGGAGCTTTCTGTCATAACAGAATTACAACTCTTCTGCCACAGCCAAAACCAGCTCATGGCCATATGCAACCCTGGACGTCCTATGCTTAACTCGGCTTTATCTCTCTCCAACATCTACATTTCCAAAAGGCTTTTATAAGTTTCTCCCTCAATCCGCTGACAAGGGACCTGACCACTCATTCCCCTGTCTCACATCACCTGCTCACCAGATGGTGCTGGTTCACGCTCACATACTCCTCCTGACTCCTGCACATTGATTCCTATGCTCAATCAAACACACCTCCTCAGCCAGCAACAAAAGCCACAAAAAAAATACAGTTCTTAAAATTTTACCATGGCAGCAAGTAATCGCTTCTGGAAGAAACAGACAAACGATAACCAATACAATTCCCTGAGGACCCTAAGAGGAGATGCTAAACTGCTGACTTTGTCCTACACTACTTCATGTGCAACTGAAAGGATGCCAGTACATGTCATTTCTCTAATCTTTATTTATAATACTGAGGACAAACAGGCACAGTTAATTATAGTAAGCAGAACATCCCTGTGAGAAACTATATAATGTCCTGTGAAAAGTTGTTGAGGGCAAATAAACGACTACATTTACAATTAACAAAAACTGACCTGCGGGTGTCTTCATACAGAAGTTTGTCTCCACTCTGGAACACCCAAATATATTTTCTTCAACCAGAAAATCTCAAAAATGTTACAATTAGAGAAACTCTCTGGGAGTGATTGCAAGGTAAGTGACTTGCTCTTAAGATTTCTAAGCTTTTTTTATAGAATTTTGAAGTATTTTGTTCAAGAACCTCAAAATGAATCTAGTAGCAGTCAGATTCTCAGGTTCATTTGTCACCCTCTTTATTCAGTATGTATGCATTTACTTGGCAATATTTTCTTAATGTGATACAATATGCCAAATAATACACAACACGTGTTTCACTCTAATTGGGGCTCATCAGGTGTATGCAGCTTTGCTTCTTCTTACGGGAATCGAACTTCGGACATCAGTGCCTGATGCGAAGCCTCTGACATTGCACCAATCTGGCTGGTTCGCTTACTTAATAGGCTGAAGATCGGAGTATTAACATTCATAAGTCTGAATCACAATCTGATTATTTGGATGGATAGGTAACTATATATATATTACACTAGCTGTGTAAGCTTGTGCTGTAAAAAGCCTGGGCTCCTAGAAACCATGGATTCTAGCACTTCAAACAGTCAATCGCATCAGTCGTGCATTAGCGACTAAGAGAGGTTCTCTTTCCTGGGCGGTTTCGTTTTGCCGATGTGCTCGCCTCCGTTGCTTATCAGCGGCTAAGCGAGTTTCTCTCTCCTCAGAGGTTTTGTTTTGCCAATGTGCTCGCCTCGCTTGTTTTTTAGCAGCTAAGTGAGTTTCTCTTTTCACTGCGGTTTCACTTTGCCATCAGAGTTGTTTTTATTGAGCTTCATGCTGTAGCCTTGCACTTCCGGGCCAGACAGACAGACAGACACACACACTCTTCCACGTGTAGACATTTATATAAAAGATATTAGAGGGGATGACCGGCTGTCGTTCAGGTTACAAAAAAGTGAAAAAGTTTCCATTTATTATTTGGTAATTAATTTATTATTCAAATATTGTTTAAAAGTCAAATTTTCATTATTAATGAATAACAGGTTATAGTTGATGCGAATCATTTAGAGTGTCCTATGATACACATTGTTTTTCGTTTCGCCATTATGAGCAAGAACATATAAATTCCTTCTTGATGTAACAAGGTTTCTCTTCTAAGATGGATGGAATCCCTTTTAAGAACAGAAAGAACTGGATGGAGGCAGATTTCTGTTTCAAAAATAACTATATTCTCTACAGCTGCTAGCACATGGTCAGACCAAATTAAAAAAAGAACAATCTTACTTCCCCTTACATATCCTCCTAGATCTTGAATGCTTAACTTCATAAACACTACCTTCTAACACATTACAACTTAACAGGGGAATGAACATTGCGACTCTAAATGTAGGTATATTCCTATCCCCATTATAATATAATAAACATTTACCCCTCTAATTTTATCCTTAAGTGACAACATAACTTTGTGGATTCTGGCCTTGTAAATCTACAACTTAGAAAATACATCAACAAGTTAACAATGCTATATTTTTAACCCATGTGACAGATAGGGGTGCTATTTCTCCCTTGAACCCCTGTCCACGACTCCAGACACCAAAAGTCCAAATGTTGACTTTATTAATTCTGCACAGTGCACAAAGCACACTCTCCTCCACAATGCTCATTAGCAAACCAATAATCACTACAATAATACTCTCCACCACTCCCAGACGCGTTGCCCTTCTACCACACAGCTCAGCTCGCCATCTGGGAGCTCCCACATATTATATTATATTCCCTGACCCGGAAGTGTTCGCAATCCCCAGTCCATGTGATTCTTCATCACTTCCAGGTCAGGTACAAGTCCTTTTCTTCATCCCGGAAGTACGTCACTTCTGTCGTCGCTCTGCCTATGACGCACTTCCGGGTTATAGGGCACATATGACTCTTGGCTCCTCCTTGCAGCTCCCTCTTGCGGCCCCTGTGGTATCCAGCAGGGCTGTCGATAAAAACTCCATTATCCATGATTCCCTGCTGGTCTTTTGGGGCACCTCCATACTGCAGGGAGGGCTCCATCTGGCGGCGTGGGGGTATTGGCCGGGATGACAAGCCGGCCATAGACCACACCCATTACAAAGTCTTCAAAATGTTTTGGTAGGGAAGTACGATGACAAAGTCATTGCTGAGTTGGCACAACAGGAGAAAGTGCTTGCCGGTTTGTCCTAGACTCCTGCTGAACAACAGGATTAGTGTTGGTATTTTGCCCAAACTGAGTCAAGTTCTCTTTACCCAAATGAACCTCACTTTCCTGTTACATGTGAGTAGCTGGTACAAAGGGGAGTGAACCAGATAATGCAGTCAGTTCAGGTAATTTTCAATTAGGATGTCTTGGAATGAGTGGCATAGTGGGTGAGGTAGTGGGGAGCAGTGCAGTGTATCTCTTCAGACAATTATAATGGACAACTTGTAACTTGGTAGATTCAAAGGAGCACCTTATACAATAAGTGACACAAAAATCCCCAGGATAACCCATGCGCTCCACAATTTCAGATGGTCCTTTCCAGTGAGGAGATGGTTTCTTATATCTACTGTAGAAGTAGGGTAATGCAGCCAAACAAGATCTCCTGGGGAGTATGGCTCATGTCTGACAAGGCGGTCATAAAAATGTTTCTGTTATTCGTGAGCCAACTGGTTATTCCTAGGAACCAGTCTGCTGCTTGAAATTTATTTTTCAGTTGGTTAACATAGTCCACTGGGGTCCAAAAAGCAATTGTAGTGGTTGTTGGACCTGATGAAAATAAAAGGTCAGTAAGTGTTCAAGCCTCTCTACCATGAGAAAGAAAGGTGTATAGCCTGTGTTAGAGTGTGTTTTGGTGATTGTATGCAAATGCCACAGGGTTCAAAAATTCATCCCATTCCCCTGAATGTTTCAGTAAGGTTCATTTCGACTGCTTAATTAGAGTCCGGTTGAATCGCTCTACTAGGTCATCCCTGTGGATGGTAAGGGATGGTTTTGATTTTCTTTACACCAAGTAATTGACAAAGATAATGAATAAAATCTGATTCAAACTGCCTACCTTGATCTGTGAGCAGATGTCCTGGGATACCATGTTGTGTGATAAAGTTCTCAACAAAACATCGAGCAACTGTAGTAGCATGTTGATCTTGTAAAGCGTAGCAGTTTGCAAACTTTGTGAAATAGTCTTGTACGATGAAAACATATCTATTACCACGTGAGGTGAGTGGCAGTTCCAAAATGTCTGCTGCTACAATTTCAAAGGGTTTTGTAGAGGTCACTGTTTGGAGGGGTGCACAATGACGGGGGACAGGGACACCATTTTCGGATGTCATGGGCCATATAAAGCCAGTAACAAAAGTGATTTGCTCTTTGTCAGTGGCAAAATGCCCAGATACTTTGTTTCAATGTACAAATTCCAGAGCTTCTGGTAACAGAAATGGTGCGACTCAAACCACTTACACCTTAACACCAGCAAGACCTAGGAGCTGGTGGTGGATTTTAGGAGGCCTAGGCCCCTCATGGACCCTGTGATCATCAGAGGTGACTGTGTGCAGAGGGTGCAGACCTTTAAATATCTGGGAGTGCAGCTGGATGACAAATTGGACTGGACTGCCAATACTGATGCTCTATGTAAGAAAGGTCAAAGCAGACTATACTTTCTGAGAAGGTTGGCATCCTTCAACATCTGCAGTAAGATGCTGCAGATGTTCTACCAGACGGTTGTGGCGAGTGCCCTCTTCTACGCGGTGGTGTGCTGGGGTGGCAGCATAAAGATGAAAGACGCCTCACGCCTGGACAAACTTGTTAAGAAGGCAGGCTCCATTGTAGGATTAAAGTTGGACAGTTTAACATCTGTGGCAGAGCGACGGGCACTAAGCAAACTCCTGTCAATCATGAAGAATCCACTGCATCCACTGAACAGTGTCATCTCCAGACAGAGGAGTAGCTTCAGTGACAGACTTTTGTCACCGTCCTGCTCCACTGACAGACTGAGGAGATCGTTCCTCCCCCACACTATGCGACTCTTCAATTCCACCGGGAGTAAATCGAACATTAATTTTATTTTAATTTTTTTCATTTTTATTACTATTTAATTTAATATTGTTTCTTTGTATCAGTATACTGCTGCTGGATTATGTGAATTTCCCCTTGGTATTAATAAAGTATCTATCTATCTATCTATCTATCTATCTATCTATCTATCTATCTATCTATCTATCTATCTATCTATCTAACAGTAATGGGGGGGGACAACTTATTGATATATTGGTTGTGTGGCAGGAGAAAGGTGTACTTTACGACAGAGCAGGTTGTTATGGATAGTGAGGTGATGAAATTCTTCTCGCAGTTTGTTTGATCTGCCAGTAAGGAAGCTGATGACCAACAGTTATCCATTTAATAACCTCTGAAAACTTAGGACCACTTTGCTGATGTTCATAAATGGTGTGTCCATTAGTGGCTAGAGTACAAGAAAACATCTGAAAATGAGCCAGACAGTAACCCCGGTGGCAGAGTTGTAGAAGGCCAGGATTAGTCAAAGGAAGATGATAACTACATCCACAAAATGAATGATATAAGTCAGTCTCTGTGTTACGGTTAGAGGGGTCAATAGCAGATGATGCCAAGGCACCTGCATTCTCCAAATCAATAGAGATTCAAGTGACCGGCTGCCAAGAAAGTTCATCAGCATTCTTATGAGCATTGCCTTCTCGGTGTACTACAACCCAGTCAAAAGTGTCAAATTCAAGAGCCCATCGAGCATGTTGGCCTGTTCTGTTCCTATCAATGAGTATTTGCCTCCAGTCAAGTAGAGGTTTGTGGTCGTACTGATTTTAAATGGCAGTTTGTAAAGGTAGTAATGGAACTGTTGTACAGCCAAGACAATGGCCAATAGCAATCTGTCATATGTAGACCACTTTTTCTCATTTTTTTATTAACACATGGCTGGCATAGGCCACAACACTCTTTTGCTTATCACTGACCTGTGCCAGCACTACATCAATTGCAGTCCCAGAGGCATCTGTGTAAAGAATAAAAAGTTCTGAAAAATTAGGGAATGTAATAGCAGAAGGATTAGACAAGGCATTCTTCGGATAACAAAAAGCTTACTCACAGGCAGGTGTCCATGCGAACACAGCATGTTCTTCAGTAAGAGCACGGAGTGGTGCAGCATGGTTAGCAAAGTTTTGTATAAACTTCCAATAACAGGAACAGAGCCCAAGAAATGCATGTACCTCAGTCTGCGAACCTGGAGTAGGCCAGCTTCTTACACTCTGGATGTTTCTTGGGTCAGACTCAATGCCCTGTTGGGATATAATGTGGCCCAAAAATGCAACGTGATTTCTAGCAAAACTGTATTTGGAAGGGTTCAGCTTAAGTCTACTTTTGTAGAACTGAGATAGGATCTCCTCCAAGTGTTTCAGGTGGCCATCAAAGGAACAACTGAAAATTAAAACATCATCCAAGTACACTAAGCAGGTCTTCCATGGAAGACCATGCAGCACCATCTCCATCAACCTCTAAAATGTTGCTGGAGCATTGGTCAGTCCCATGGACATCACTTTGTAATGATGTAGTCCACATCCTGTTGTAAATGCAGTTTTCTCCCGGTCACATTGCCCCACTTCTACCTGCCAATAACCTTGTTGCATGCCCAGGGTGGAGAACCATGCCGAACATGCTGAGGCATCTAAAGCATCATAGACTCTGGGTAAAGGATGGGAGTCTTTAATTGTAACTGCATTGAGCTTACTGTAATCAAGGCAGAAACACCACAACCCATCTTTTTTCCGCACGAGTACTACTGGTGAAGCCCAAGGACTGAAACTTTCTTCAATAACATTAGATTCCAATAGTTTGTTAATCTTCTGCTGTATTTCAGCCCATTGGTAAGGTGTCACACTTTAAACTTATTGTTTAACAGGTGGAGCATCTCCTGTGCAAATGTGGTATGTAATGATGTTTGTACATCTGTAAGGCTCTGAAGTCTCTTCTCTGAAGAATACAGGTAAAGTTGAGCAGCAATGAAGTCGCACAGCTTTCAGTCTGTCATCCAAGTTGCGTCTCTTTATTTATATTCAATAAAGTTGTCATAATCCTGCATATATACAGTATTTTACCATTACAGTCTGTGTTTTCTTCTTTTGATTTAACAGTATAAATGGCCATCAGAATTACACTTCCTATTCTGTATTCACATTCCTAGGTGTGTCCACAATAACTTCTCATTTCACCGAGAATCACAATAGACAGGACCACATACATACATCCACGTACAGAAGTAATCCTTAGCCGCTAGGGTAATATAGGAAAAGTTTACAGGAATACTGTAACTCAAGCTAGTTACTGTATGTTTAGCAGCCTGACAAAACTCGGGGCCAGAACATTTGCCCTTGATTTGAATACTGGTATATGCCGAGACACAACTAGTTTCTTCATTGTAGAACTCTCTTTTTTTTCCAAATAGCATTCGTAAAGGTATGAAACAACAGCACTGATCATTAAGCAAATCTCTCAATGCTGCTCCTTCATGTTTCATGTACTTTCATAAAGTTATCATCTCATATTTGTACATGTATAAATGAATACAGCAGTAATAACTCCTTACAAACATCTTGGTCATTCTGTAACTAGTTTACACATAATAAAGTTTACAGAATATCTGTTTAACAAAAGTACCAAATGTTTAGGAGCTGAGCGAATATTTACAAACTTGCAATCTTTTCTGGGGAATGTTATTCATGTAACAGTCATCTATCTGATGCAAAACAGTCTTTGCAATTGAAAAGCTTGCCGTCTGCATTTAGCAAGTTTTAAACTTCATGTTTCCATAGCAATTCCCGTCTTCACACTATAGTACTGTGACAAATAGACACACTCAATTTATCAAGAAAACACTTTTTCTTTACTCTTCTCTTAATATTGGTAGTGTTGTTGTGATGATATGGGTCGGTTCCTTGTTCCCACTTCAACCCGCTACTGTTGATAACGTTTCCGAGGATGAACCGAGCAAATGAGGACACTCATACACCAAGCAAGGGGATAGTGAAAAGTGCTCTAGTGCTTTTAATAAACAGCTCATAAATCACAACAGGTTCCTTTAAAGTGTAGTGCTTCTAAAAATAGTCAATAAATAAATAATCCATAAAACTGTGGAAATCCTTGAGATTAAAAAGAAAACCTAAAATGAAACTGAAAATAATGCCACAGTCAGGGGGTCATTGTTCCTTCCAGATTTGGATGAGCCCAGCACAACTTCATCTTCATCTCCCCAGCTCACCCATAGCTTACTCAGCTGGTTGAGATGCTAGCAGCTGTGGTCTTCTCCCGCAAACCCCTGACTTAGCCACCTCAAGTGGCATCAGCCAGACCGCTCAGAGTTGTTGTCCTCCCATCTTCCTTCATGGTCCTGCAATCATCTCTCGGATCCCTGGGGAGAACACCACCTATATCACACCTGGTCCTCCAGAATAGTAAGCAGGCATGATCTGTTCCTTCAGCACCAAACCTTTTCTCCTACGCTGGACAAATGACCACACTGCCTCTGGCTCAACCTGCCTCTCCACCCACTGCTGTTCTTACAGCTCTTTACTTTTCATTCTCTGTCTCCTCCTGCTTCTCCCTTGCACTACCATTTTGTATGCTGGGGAGTGGTTGCAGGTGTGAGAGCCTGATGATAGCCCCAGTCTGATAATGACAAGGTAAGGCACCAGACGGAAAGCTGACCGCCTCGCACCATTCTGGAGACAAGCTGTCTTCTCTACAGATCGCTTGCACCTTCTCCTCTGTGAGAACGTTTATTATTTATTTATATAAAATCTGCCACATTTCTCTGAGCTGTGGACCCGCTATACCACAGTTAATAATAATTCTCTGTATTTATATAGCGCTTTTCTCACTACTCAAAGCACTTAACAATTGCAGGTTAAGGGCCTTACTCAATGGCCCAACAGAGCAGAGTCCCTCTTGGCATTTATGGGATTTGAATCGGCAACCTTCCGATTGCCAGTGCAGATCCCTCAGAGCCACCACTCCACCAACAACCCAACATGAAAGAAATCACAATTAACAGTCTAATTTTAGGTGCAGTGCCACAGAGCCCCCAGGGATGTCAGTGCTGTCCATCTCTACAGTATCTTTCCAAGATCACATTGGAGTATAACTTAACCCAGAATTAAAAGTTAAAATATTCTGCTTTATCACATATTAACCTGTATAATTATATGTAATATATAATAATAGTAGAATGTATATATATATATATATATATATATATATATATATATATATATATATATATATATATATATATATATATATATATATATATATATACTGCTCAAAAGAATTAAAGGAACACTTTTAATCAGAGTATAGCATAAAGTCAATGAAACTTATGGGATATTAATCTGGTCAGTTAAGTAGCAGAGGGGTTGTTAATCAGTTTCAGCTGCTGTGGTGTTAATGAAATTAACAACAGATGCACTAGAGGGGCAACAATGAGATGACCCCCAAAACAGGAATGGTTTAACAGGTGGAGGCCACTGACATTTTTCCCTCCTCTTCTTTTCTGACTGTTTCTTCACTAGTTTTGCATTTGGCTACAGTCAGTGTCACTACTGGTAGCATGAGGAGATACCTGGACCCTACAGAGGTTGCACAGGTAGTCCAACTTCTCCAGGATGGCACATCAATACGTGTCATTGCCAGAAGGTTTGCTGTGTCTCCCTGCACAGTCTCAAGGGCATGGAGGAGATTCTAGGACACAAGCAGTTACTCTAGGAGAGCTGGAGAGGGCCATAGAAGGTCCATAACCCATCAGCAGGACCAGTATCTGCTCCTTTGGGCAAGAAGGAACAGGATGAGCACTGCCAGAGCCCTACAAAATGACCTCCAGCAGGCCACTGGTGTGAATGTCTCTGACCAAACAACCAGAAAGACTTCATGAGGGTGACCCAAGGGCCCCATGTCCTCTAATGGGCCCTGAGCTCACTGCCCAGCAGCATTCAGCTCGATTGGCATTCGCCATAGAATACCAGAATTGGCAGATGCACCACTGGTGCCATGTGCTTTTTACAGATGAGAGCAGGTTCACCCTGAGCACGTGACAGAAGTGAAAGGGTCTGGAGAAGCCATGGAGAACATTATGCTGCCTGTAACATCATTCAGCATGAGCAGTTTGGTGGTGGGTTAATGATTGTCTGGGGAGGCATATCCATGGAGGGTCACACAGACTGCTACAGGCTTGACAAAGGCACCTTGGCTGCCATTAGGTATCAGGATGAAATCCTTGGACCCATTGTCAGACCCTATGCTGGTACAGTGGCTCCTGGTGCACGACAATTCCTGGCCTCATGTGGTGAGAGTATGCAGGCAGTTCCTGGAGGATGAAGGAATTGATACCATTGACTGGCCACCACACTTTCCTGACCTAAATCCAATAGAACACCTCTGGGACATTATGTTTTGGTCCATCCAATGCCACCAGGTTGCACCTCAGACTGTCCAGGAGCTCAGTGATGCCCTGGTCCAGATCTGGGAGGAGATCCCCCACAACACCATCTGTCATCTCATTAGAAGCATGCACCGATGTTGTCAGGCATGTATACAAGAACACAGGGGCCATACAAAGTGCTGCGTACAATTTTGAGTTGCTGCAATTAAATTTTGGCAAAATGGACTAGCCTGCCACATAATTTTTTCACTTTGATTTTTGGGGCGTCTTTGAATTCAGGGCTCTGTAGGTTGATCATTTTCATTTCCATCAAACGATGTGGCATCCTTTTGTTCCTAACACATTACCCAGTCTATATCAGTATAGATATCCAGGAGGATTTCTTTTTCCCATTGAGATCTGATGTGTTTTCAAAGTGTTCCTTAAATTTTTTTGAGCAGTTTTATATATATAGAAGATACTTATCCGTCTGTTTAGTTGCACCAGCAGGAGGAGACCGTTTAGGGCTGAGTGGCTTTGGGCTCTCGTCACATGCTATCATGTTTATGAGTTAATGGCCACATTTATTCTAAAGAGATTAAACTGGGAGATAAAGTAATCCTTTACTGGTGTTGACCAACATGTCTCCTCTCAAATAAGTGCTTAGTTTGAACCATGAAGTTGATTTTGGAAGGTGAGTGTTCCTAGACGTTTTTTGGGAATAACTGCTGTGAGATTTGAAATACGCGTCTCAATTGTTATTTTACTAAGGCTGGAAGTGCCCATGATGACGAGTTTGGTTTTATTTTATTTAAAGAGCTTCTGTAAAATGGCAAATTTCCATTTGGGAACAAATAATTATCTATCTATCTATTATATAGTGCCTTATCTATCTATCTATTATATAGTGCCTTACATATCTATCTATCTATCTATATTATATAGTGCCTTACATATCTATCTATCTATCTATATTATATAGTGCCTTACATATCTATCTATCTATCTATCTATCTCATTTTCAGATGTTGCCATCAGATCACAGATTCAAGGTTCCAAGGATAAAAAGCAAATGGTTCAAATACTCTTTCATTCCAACTGTTATTAATCTTCTAAGTAAGTTTTGTTACCTGGTGTGATGAGTCTTTTCTACAGGACACTTAAATATTACAAAATCTAAGGAACTTGTATTTGACTTCAGAAGAAATAACATTCACCTTAAAGAAACATTCATCAAAGACCAAACAATGGAGAGAGGTTAATTATTAATAAATATCTTGGGATATTCATAGACTGAAAACCAACTCTTAAGGAAAACACAGATATCATCTGCAAAAAGGGACAACAGCTTCTCTACTATTTAAGAAAGCAGAGTCTTTCTAATGTTAGTCCTACCATTGTGTCCCTCTTTTATAAATCTTCTATTGAGTCGGTCCTTACCTATTTTCTGTTAGCCTGGTTTGAAAATCTTAATGTCAGTAACAAAAACAAAATAAATCAAATTTTAAAATGGAACAGTGAAATAACAGGTCTTAACAGTCCAATCTCACAGACTATGGAAAGCTCACCCAATACATTCACAAATTCATTTGTTACCATCAGGTCACAGGTTCAAAGTTTCAAAGACAAAAAATAACCATTTTTTTAAATAAACACCCACAGGATTTAATTAATGTAAAGTCAGTCATTCATTATCCAACCTGCTATATCCTAACACAGGGTCACGGGGGTCTGCTGGAGCCAATCCCAGCCAACACAGGGCGGGCGCAAGGCAGGAAACAAAGCCCATGCAGGGCGCCAGCCCACCACAGGGCACACACTCACACACCCACACATCAAGCACACACCAGGGACAATTCAGGATGGCCAATGCACCTAACCTGCATGTCTGTGGACTGTGGGAGGAAACCAGAGCACCTGGAGGAACCCCACGCAGACACTCGGAGAACATGCAAACTCCACGCAGGGAGGACCCGGGAAGTGAATCCGGGTCTCTCCCAGAAGTGAGTTCTGCAAATTAAATTGAATTGAATTGAATTGAGTGTTCTCCCTCATGCTCTTTGCTCTTTCATTTAAAAGTACAAGTGACTTTATCTGTTTAAGTTCAAGTCACTAGAAACATGTACTTTATAAGTCCTAGAAAGGGATTTGCACACAGATATCGAGGATGGCAAGTAGAAGTGTCATGGATCAAAGCAATTCAAATGAAAAAGGAAAAGAAGGGGGAAAAGGCAAAAAAAAAGAGACATCCCTTGTGACACAAACACTGGCAAATAAAAAGAACGAATTGGTTGTGTAGAATGAGTTGCCCGACATACTGTATTAATGAAGAAAAACAAGTGTGTTACAAAGGTAAAAATAAATGTTATTGCAAAAATCAATAAACATTTAATCATGAGTGTCAAATATATCAAATTAAAGTTATTTCAGATTAAGGATATATTATTTACTGTATATGCACACATAAAATATGTATTGTATATTGCTTACATTCATTGTATTGTGGTTGCTACCAAAAATGCCTTAAATACAACTATGGCCAAACAGACATAAATATTCAAATAATTATGCAGTTATTAAAGCAGATTAATAATTACTAAATGCATATTGAAAGAGTATATACAACAGCAAGAAAAAATCAGAAGTAGTTTTTCAAAAGAGTGAAATTAGCAATGCTGCCTTTTCATTCTGAACAGAAACTATTTTCCCATGTGCAATAAGCCAGATAGGCACAGAACCCATTAAAGTGCACAACTCCACAAAGCTGCCATGTCAGGGACTTGTTGATGGAATTGGTGTGCCTAGATGTGCAGGTTAAGGATTCATATTACTTCAGCATTGACGACGGAGCAGAAGATGTGCATCATGCAGAGTTAAATTTGGTTGTTGCACTACACTTAAATAGCAGCCAAGAAAAGCCAAGCAGATGGATACGCTGCTTCATGTGTTCATTTTCTGTACCCATTTCCTCTTTTTCACTGGGCCAGAGGAAACTGTGTCAGAAGCCTACTGTTGAAACAGTGAAGTGTAAAGAGGAATCAATCTTAGAAGGAATGACAGTCCACAGTATAATTTGTGTTTTCACTGCCTGCAAGTGGCATAACAATATATTTCCAGACCTCTCTAAAGGGCTTCTAGGATTACTAAAAACCACCAAAGGTTTGGATCATATCTAGTGCTGGATGATAGAAAACTATTTTCAAGCAAACAGTGGCAAAACACATATTGTGGGTACTTCATGCCAGATAAAAAACACAATCCTCTTAAGATATACCTGTAAACCTTACTTTCCTGAGCCTTTTTGCCTCTGTATCTAAGTCATCTTTCCATCATCTCCAGAATATATCCAAACTCAGATCATCTCTGTCAATGCAAGATGCTCAGAAGCTGGTCCATGCTTATATAGCATCCTGTTTGGAGTACTGCAACTATTTGTTGTGTTGGTCTACCTCAAAAGACCACCTAAAAGTTGCAATATATACAAAATAGTGCTGAACACATACTTACGAATATGCAAAATTATTTCTGTTATCAAGTGCGTCTGCTTGGGAGATAGTTTAAGGGTTTTGGTGATGGTAATTACCCACTGAACCAGGAACTGATGCTGTGTGCTAATTCCTTCTCTATTCCTCCTTCTGCAGAATGGAAGGCTGACAGCCATTCCACCACTGACATCACTTCCATTGTCCGCCCTCCTGGACCTGCCCCTTCCTGCTTGGAATCCATATGACTGGAAACTCGGCCATATTAACTTAGTTTTGTATTGGACTTGTGTCTTAAAGAATCTTTTGTAAAAAGATCAATTCTTTATCGTTTGATTTCATTATACAGGGTCATGGATGTGATCCAAATCTTTTACTGTGTTGTTTTCCTTAGTTACACTATATAACCCTTGTGCTTCTTTCTTGACATTGGTTGCATGTTAAAGGAGAAGTTTGGTATTTTTCAAGTGAAAGTTATTTCTTCACAGTTGTGGTATATGTTAATTTGCCATCATTTATGAAAAAATAACTTTATGATTTGAGCGAGCATCTGTCTTTTGTTATAAGCCAAAGCAGAACATAACCGTTGAAGAAACAGAACTGCAGAAGCAAAAGCAGGATAATAAGCAGCATATAGCTTGGCAAAGGTGGAGGGGTGGGGTTTCTTATAGCGCCACCCACAGTGCCCACTACGAGCAGAAAAGCAAGAGAGAAATGTATCCTTACTTCAAGAAAATAGAACCAAGAATCTAATTTTCAGATTAGATTACTCTCACAAGCATGCCTCAGAAATACAGAAGGTGTGTTTCCACAAATCGAAACCTTTCCTACCTTAACTAGACATATTCATTAAGTTTTAAGTTATTTTTTTTTAACATTATGACCATGGTGGCCCTTTGTTCCATTGAAAAATGCAATGGCAGTCTGATTATTTTTTAAGATTTTTAAAATTGTAAACATATAGAACTCAACTTCATG
This sequence comes from Polypterus senegalus, assembly GCF_016835505.1. Classification (NCBI taxonomy): domain Eukaryota; kingdom Metazoa; phylum Chordata; class Cladistia; order Polypteriformes; family Polypteridae; genus Polypterus; species Polypterus senegalus. The sequence goes on from NC_053160.1 coordinate 18,007,065, forward strand.
ATATGGCAATTAAATATATACAATGATTGTGAAGAAATAACTTTGATTTGAAAAATACCAAACTTATCCTTAAAGAAGTGGATCCAATATAAGATTCTGCTCCTCATGTACAAGTATCTAACTGCTGCTGCACATTCAGGTCCTGCTTACTTTTTTATTTTAAGGTCCACTCCTTTTGTCTTCTCCTCCACTCTGCATCCTCACACTTTCTGGTTGTTCCTCGGACAAAGCTGTCCACAGTCTTTAGTGTCATTGGCCCACATCTATGTAATAAACTGTCACAGTCTGTAAGGGCCTTGGCATCATCAACTGTTTTTAAAGGGAAATTGAAGACTTCACTCATTAAAGTGCTTTTAGAACGGGTATTTATTTATCCAATTTTTAACATTTTAATGCACAATTCGTATTTTAGTTTGATTTATTTGTGTATTTATTCTGTATTAATGTAAAGCATCTAGATATGATATTGTTTATACTGTGTGCTATGTATTATTATTATTAATAATAATAATAATCTCCATTGTAATAAAAAAAATCTTGGGACGAGACGAGACTTTTTATCTTGCGACAAGACTTGACTTTCTGAAGAGACTTTTTGGAATGAAGTCTCAGGAGATGTTGACTTTTGCCATTAGATTCTTTCAAGGCACGCCCTACTTACAACCATTTTCAAACAAGACCACAGTCATGTGAATGCTTTTGTCAGATACACTTACGACTAAGTGAAGAAGAATGAGCAGGGAAAAACATTCGAAAAATTAGAGATAAAGAAACGATATTCGCCCATGGGCAGTTATAAGTTGCGTTGTCATGGTGTAAGTCCAAACACGGAATCAAAATTCAATGCGATCTTGAAGAAAAGTTAATTCCAAATATTGTTTTTACTGAAGTTTTAAAGTAAAAGTGAAAATAATGCATATGTAACAATTCTCATGAAAATAACAATCTCTTTAAATTGTATATCTGGTTAACCAAACCCAGGGGTGGGCAAGTGAAGCGAGCAGGGTGTGGAGCCCCCTAGTAGTAGTAATAATAATAATAATATTAATAATAATAATAATAATAATACATAATATAGTATACTCGCACACAACCACACTGTCAGCAGTCTTTGCGATGCTGAGAAGAAACTACACAAACTAAGGCAGAAGGAACAAATTCTCCATATATGGTGCCTGGACTAGGAACTAAACCCAGAGAAACTAAACTCCAGTCTCTGCAGCAGAAGGGCAGAAGCACTGATGGCTGTGTCACCATAACTGGAAACTCCAGTGCTTGAATTTGTAGTTTTAATGAGTGAGTACATCCCTGAGAACTTGGCATTAACCAATACAGCCATCCTGACATGCCAAACCTTTGGTTTATGTTTTGGGCTGCTCATCACTTACATTTGCAGTTCTGCCTTGAATAATATTCCAGCAAATTACAAAAATCAAAAAATTAAAATGATCTTTTTTCTTTTTAAATAGGTAGCTTATAGTCTATATTCCTGGCTAAAAATAAATTGCAAAATTGTCCACAACACTTTAAAATAGTTTGTTTTACTTTCCATAATTTTCCAAAGCTTCTTTCATCAGGGTGGCATCCTCTTCAATGTCTCTCTTCACTTTTTTGTCCACCAAGCTGAAAATCTCCTCTGGCGGGATACCTTTAGGCTCAGCCACTTTCACTGTCAGCATATCAAGCGTCAGGGTAGAGCCTTTGGGAATCGGTCCCTTTGCCACCACAGATTTGCCCAGCTGTGAAATACAGAAAACAGTTAGAACACAACAAACAAAATGGACACTTAAATGTGGCTTTAAGGAGGCATCACATCTTAACATCTGTCTGGACGTACAGTGGACGCTGCTGTACTGGGTTGCTTTTGTGCTTGTAGTCACAGGCCGTGTCCTAGCATCACTTTTGAAAGCTGAGATAGACTAAGAAAAAAAGAAGATGCTAAATTCTGAAGACGATTATTTTTGATGAAATGATAATACGCAGAGGGATATCAAATACAGAAAAAAAACAGAACTATATGCTTTTTAATAAAATTTATGTGTGGTATTCTCTCTTTAGCCAATGTTAAAACAACAGCAAGAATCCTTTGCTACTCTGAGACTCAGCCTTCCTGAGACACATTTTGTGTCTATAGCATTTTTCATTTGGATGAACCTCCTGAGCAGGGGCATTTCTAAGATTTGATGGCGTCGGGGTCTTAGCCTCCTTTAAGGGTGTCTGACAGCATCCTTCTCAAGATCTTGCACTCTCATTTAACTTCAAAACACATCTTAATCAGTGCTTGAAGTAGAACCATATTGCTAACAGTACTGTATGTTTTATCAGTGTCTTGTTCCTCCTCACGATGTGTTTAAAATTTGACCCAGCTGCTTAACTGAGCGTTTGTCCTCCTGTAGCCATAGGTGTGAAGGTGTCACTGTGATCTGTGAAGTTTATTTCAAATACATTATGTTATGACACAATGGAAAAAAATTTCAACTGACAGAGGGAAAATGCCAGAGAAATGGACAGGACACACACGCTGATGTCTGCATATCACTATACAGTATATGGCCACAGCCACAGTCTACAGAAGTCTTGAATGATTAGAACATGTGCATAGAGCACGTCATAGTTACCCATACTTAGCCAGGTTTATAAAATAATTCACTAATTATGCAAAACATGAGAGTATTTATCTGCGGTGGGCTGGCGCCCTGCCCGGGGTTTGTTTCCTGCCTTGCACCCTGTGTTGGCTAGGATTGGCTCCAGCAGACCCCCGTGACCCTGCAGTTAGGATGTAGCGGGGTTGGATAATGGATGGATGAGAGTATTTATACTGGGGAAAAAAACACAGAAGTCAGAGTCATCCCCATGCCACTGAAAATCATGCCAGACTGGCTCATATACAGTAGCTGTCAGCATTCCCCATTGAAGAAACTGAATAACAACTGTACATTCCACTGGCTTCTCACTTGGATATGTTTGTATAAATAACAAGCCAACCCGCGGCGTAGCGTACGCCGCATAATTATGTATTGATGGGTGAACACTTCCTGAAAGACACAGTTGTCCAAATGGGGTTGGTTTGGAGGATACGACTGTAGGTGAATGAAAAGATGTAACTCTGGAGAGGGCAACATACAATACAGCGTTATACACGCTGCATACAGCGATTCACTTTTGCGACAAATAGGATTCTTCTTAGATGGTGCTGTCGCGTCCACCCACGCTCTCGAAGCACGCACACTGCCAGGTCATGTGCCTGCTCGCAAGATCAACCAACAGAGACCCGCCCAACAGCTGTAAGACCATGGGAAACCCTTTGGAAACTACACGCTGCATACTGCGATTCACATCCGCGACAAACAAACTGTTTTACATGCCGCATACAGCGATTTACATCCGTGACAAACATGCCTGTTCTTAGATAGTCCTGCCACGTCCACCCTTATTCTCGAAGCATACACACCGCCTGGTCATGTACCCGCCCGCAAGAGAAACTCACAGAGACCCGCCCACCAGCTGCCTATGTGTGTGCATCTGTCTGTCTCTGGCGCTGCCTGTGTGTGTGCGCGGCTTTCTCTCGCGCTGCCTCTGTGTGAACCGGTCAGGCACAGAGAAGGTCAGCTGCTGAGAGAGTGTCTCGACTCTTGCAGGGCCTGCATTGGTGAAGCAGGTGAGATGGGAATGAAACAGAGGCACAGGGCTTATTGGTTTTTAAAGACTGCTTCTTTCATTGTGTTGTAACCTCAGTTTTAAAGGCTTGTTTTAAGGATCTCATGGGATACCCCTCGCAAACTGTTTTACAGGCTGCATATAGCGATTCACTTCCGCGAGAAACATGCCTTTATGAACAGTCAACGTGGCTCAGAGGTGCATGTGGACTCTACGACAGACGAAAATAAATGACGTCGTTTTTCCTGTGTCATCACGTCCAAGTTGGTGGGCGTGGTTCTGCAAGTTGTCATCGTATCCAATGGTCTTAGAGTTGGTGGGCGTGGCTCCTTCCTGCGTGAGCCATGGGCGTCTTACTTGTCAGCAGCTTAGTGAATCCACGCTCCTTCCGTCTTGCTTTCCATGGGTGTCTTGCCTTAGTGAATTATATATATAGATTATACATCATATTTTGGGGGTGGAAGCTATATTTTGATGCAAGTTAAATACATATAGCTCTTTTTGTACCAATATTGCTCTCGTCTGATTATACTGTAGATATGCAAATTGTGATGGACGGCTGGCATTTCGGTCTGGCCGGGACGTCACTCAACTAAGAGAAAGAGCCTTTTTAGGGCACTACATCCCCCGGGACGCTAGATGGCAGCTCCCCTGGACGGAAATGGTTCCCCGGATTCCTGCAAGGCAGCATGGGACATGGAATCCGGTTCTTCAGCCCTGTTGGGTGCCATGGGTGCCACCAGGGGGAGCTCACCAAGAACCCAGGGACTATTATGGTGACGTTAACCCAGAAGTACGTAGGAGTCATGAGGACAGAAACCCGCAGTACTTCTGGGACACCTGAAGAATATCTTCCGGGTCATGGACTATAAAGGATTGTGGGAAACCCCAGCAGATCGAGCCGGAGTTGGGTGGTAGAGGGCGGAGCTGCTGGGAGTGGAGGGTTGTGATTGATTATTATTATTGTATTGATTTATTGGAGAATTGTGGAGTGTGCGGTGCTTGCTCCACTTTATTTGAAGAAATATTATTAAAGATTCTTCTTGTGCTTTTACACGTGCATCTGGGATGTCTGTCTGGTGGGTTCAACGGGGCAACAGTGACCCCTAGCGTCCACAATATGTAGAATAGTAGGTGTCCCTTTTGGGGTTTCAAATGTAATAGTATGTAAATAAAGTTGTAACAAATTGGGAAAGGTTAATAATTACTTAAAAATATACACAAAATGGATGCAAAGATCAGGGGCTTAAGTGTAAGTGACTGAAGGCCAAGTTGGCAGACTTGCAGAAACTGGTAATTAGTAAAATGTTATTTAGTGTGATGACTCATATTTTTTCAAGGAAATCAGGATATGCACCTCTATTAAAAAGTCAGTGATCAAAACCAGGTGATCAAACACACAAGCATCAAAACCCAAACAACAGGCAAAAGTCAAAGTGAATATTTCTATTTCAAAAGTCAAAAACAAAAGCACATTAAATAAATGAAGATGGTAGCAAAGTGCTTTTAAAAGGGATTGGTTTTCTGCAGCTTATGCAAGAAAGTGAAGACTTTTCCTGACCTTTTAATCCATCACATCATAATCAAAAAGTCATGATTAGTGCTAATCGCCAAAGCATTTTTCGCAATGAATATGCTGGATTCTCTGGCTAACATTATTCACTGAATATTTTCCTGTTCAACTGGCTTTGACAAATTTTTTGTTCATAGTGCCAATGATACTTTGCAAGGGCAGTGTGACTTTGCAGAGCTGTAGTGGCCAATGTGGGATGGGACAGTTCCTCCAAGTATTTAATACTGATCCCTTGCTCTTCAACAAGTACTCGTAGCACCTTATGCAGCTCTGCTCAAAGTTCTCCAATTGTCTGACATAGCAGTAAAACTGTCAGTATATAAATTTCACAGCCACCATCCCTTTTTTATGGGAAAAGGAGAACGTGCAAGATGGCACATTGAGATAGTAGCAACTGAATGCAGCTCATCTATGCTAATAAAAGGCAAAGCCCTCACTGACTCACTAACTGACTGACTGACTCACTCATCACTAATTCTCCAACTTCCCGTGTAGGTAGAAGGCTGAAATTTGGCAGGCTCATTCCTTACAGCTTACTTACAAAAGTTAAGCAGATTTCATTTCAAAATTCTACGCATAATGGTCATAACGGTCGACAACGTCCGCCATGTTGAACTTTCTTATTTATGGTCCCATCTTCACAAAATTTGGTAGGCGGCTTCCCTGTGCTAACCGAAACCGATGTACATACTTATTTTGGTGGTATGACGCCACTGTCGGCCACCAAATTGAACTTTCTAATGGTCTTTGTTACCTATGCACCCATCTTCAAGAAATTTGGTACGCGGGTTCCCAACGCTAACTGAATCCTACTTACGTACATATATACGTCCTTAGCCTGCAGCTCGGTCACCGTGTGAGGTGGCGTTGGGTCCCCCATCCCAACGCCTCCCACGTTGTTGGCTGCCTGCCTATATAAGGTCGTCCATCGCTCCAGTCTCTTCATTCCCTTCCTTGCTTCGCCACGGGATTCACGTCTCCTTGCTGATAACTGCAGCCTTTTTATATTATCCACGGCTTCTCCACTGTTTTATTGTTCGTTGATTACGATTATAGTTATTGTGTAGGTATTTTAGACTTACTTTGCATTGTTTAGGTACCCATTTCCTTTATCATTTCAACTGTACCCCCATTAACATTCTATCGAGGTGATCACCATCGATCAAATAACTGTCACTTACCGAGTGGTTTCCATGCCCGGAGATGGCACCTGCCTTTTCCATTCTCTTTGTTACATATTGCACGGCCATATCAGGCTCACTCTTGATATCTGGAGAAACATTGTGTCTTATGTATTGAATGACTGGGACAGGTTCAAGGTGTGGACTGATGACGGTACAGGAGATAATTATACTACACAGGAGCACTAGAAGAGTGAAATGCTGAAGCCCTTCACCTATGGTTCTGCATGTGAGTTGATGGCTGCCGCTGAATTGTTCGATTGTCGCTTTCAAGTGTACCGAAATGGCCAAATATTTTACACCTTTTGACAACCGCCAATGCCTCTTAAACATCCTAGATTGACAGGTGACGATTTCAGTAGTGGACACTTTGATATTTATGAATGTTTAAACTCTCAAAAGCTGGATGCAAAGTTATCGATGAAACCGGTTGTATACTTACAACGCTTGACAGATGCCAAATGTCACTTCAACACAACAAGTCCTGCAAATACTGTTGTAATTGAAACAAACCATGAAACTCAAACCGATTACGACAGCAGCAATCCAAGCTGTGAGATCTGAAACAAGATTACTGTTCACATGGCCAACTGTACGTTGCATTGCTCAAGAGTAAGCTCAGCGCACAGCTTGGTCATATTACAACCGGAGGGCCAAACTCACAACATGGCATACAAAGAAATCCTTAACAAATAATTATTGGTATATTTTCCCTCAGTTTAAAAAGGTTTACTTTTCTTCTTAATAAAAGTTTTAAGGCAGCACTTCGACCCTGCAAAGCACGGGTATTTTGCTAGTTTGCAATATTTTCACAGACATGGCAGATCTGACAATGTATGCAAACAGTAAGTTTTCTTTGTGTGTGTATGCATCTGCCATCAAGTCATTTATGTAATTCAATGCATGCACCAGCATTTAAATATAGCTGTTATCAAATCCTGAAATGTGCTTTATTCGTTTCTGTCCTTCCATTTTGATAAAGAAAGCCCATCATTTATTCTGGCATTTGCATTTATTGTTGGTCTGCCATGTCTGTGCAAACATTGTGAGTGAGCTGCCATCCACCACTGTGCTCTTTGGTTGCAGCTCCATCACTCCATCCTCTATGTGCTACTTCACATGTTCTCCCTTCACACAGGGCAAATTCATTCTGGTTATAAACTTCATGGTGCCATTTAAGTGAGTTTATACAGGTAGTCATTGTTTATCTAACTGAAATAAATGGAGAGCCAACAGTTTTCAGGCTTGTTTTTTTCCTTAATCACTGTGGTTTATGGCCAGCTTGTCATCCCGGCCAATACCCCCAGGCCGCCAGATGGAGCTCTCCCTGCAGTATGGAGGTGCCCCGAAGACCCGGCCTGTTAGGTGACATAATTCTCTCTCAGGGAGGCAAAATGGCTCAATAGTTTGGCCAAAAAAATCGGTTTGGCATAGTTTGCATCTCTAACCTTGAGGGACACTTAAAAGACCATTGCATGATTATAATCCACTCAAAACTAGTTCAGTTTCTCTTTCCCCATTGACTTCAATGCATTTCACTAAGTTTACCAAAATTCCCAAACATTTCTGCATTTTATCCAAACTTGACTTGAAGAGAATTCAGGAGGGTTCGCTCATCACTTACTAACAACCCATGACTGCGAACCTGTCTTTCATCTGTGGCTCATATATAGCCTATGATATATATTTTAATTTAAATGATTTGGTTAGTTGACTCTTAATAGATCAGGTTAAACAGATTGCACATAAATCTCTCCGAAAAATTCTTTAATATAGTACAGTTGTGCTTGAACGTTTGTGAACCCTTTAGAATTTTCTATATTTCTGCATAAATATGACCTAAAACATCATCGGATTTTCACTCAAGTCCTAAAAGTAGATAAAGAGAATCCAGTTAAACAAATGAGACAAAAATATTATACTTGGTCATTTATTTATTGAGGAAAATGATCGAATATTACATATTTGTGAGTGGCAAAAGTACGTGAACCTCTAGGATTAGCAGTTAGTTTGAAGGTGAAATTCGAGTCGGGTGTTTTCAATCAATGGGATGACAATCAGGTGTGAGTGGGCACCCTGTGTTATTTAAAGAACAGGATCTATCAAAGTCTGCTCTTCACAACACATGTTTGTGGAAGTGTATCATGGCACGAACAAAGAAGATTTCTGAGGACCTCAGAAAAAGTTGCTGATGCTCATCAGGCTGGAAAAGGTTACAAAACCATCTCTAAAGAATTTGGACTCCAACAATCCACAGTCAGACAGATTGTGTACAAATGGAGGAAATTCAAGACTATTGTTACCCTCCCCAGGAGGGGTCGACCAACAAAGATCACTCCAAGAGCAAGTTGTGTAATAGTCGGTGAGGTCATAAAGGACCCCAGGGTAACTTCTAAGCAACTGAAGGCCTCTCTCACATTGGCTAATGTTCATGTTCATGAGTCCACCATCAGGAGAACACTGAACAACAATGGTGTGCATGGCAGGGTTGCAAGGAGAAAGCCACTGCTCTCCAAAAAAACATTGCTGCTCGTCTGCAGTTTGCTAAAGATCACGTGGATGAACCAGAAGGCTATTAGAAGAATGTTTTGAGGACGGATGAGACCAAAATAGAACTTTTTGGTTTAAGTGAAAAGCGTTATGTTTGGAGACAGGAAAACACTGCATTCCAGCATAAGAACCTTATCCCATCTGTGAAACATGGTGGTGATAGTATCATGGTTTGGGCCTGTTTTGCTGCATCTGGGCCAGGACAGCTTGCCTTCATTGAAGGAACAATGAATTCTGAATTATGTCAGAGAATTCTAAAGGAAAATGTCAGGACATCTGTCCATGAACTGAATCTCAAGAGAAGGTGGGTCATGCAGCAAGACAACAACCCTAAGCACACAAGTTGTTCTACCAAAGAATGGTTAAAGAAGAATAAAGTTAATGTTTTGGAATGGCCAAGTCAAAGTCCTGACCTTAATCCAAATCGAAATGTTGTGGAAGGACCTGAAGCGAGCAGTTAATGTGAGGAAACCCACCAACATCCCAGAGTTGAAGCTGTTCTGTACAGAGGAATGGGCTAAAATTCCTCCAAGCTGGTGTGCATGAGTGATCAAAAGTTGCAGTTATTGCTGCAGGGGGGGGTCACACCAGATACTGAAAGCAAAGGTTCATATACTTTTGCCACTCACAAATATGTAATATTCGATCATTTTCCTCACTAAATGAATGACCAAGTATAATATTTTTGTCTCATTTGTTTAACTGGTTTCTCTTTATCTACTTTTAGGACTTAAGTGAAAATCTGATGATGTTTTAGGTCATATTTAAATCTCAATAATAGTAATTTCAACTTTCTCACCTGTAAATAGTCTAAATTACCATAAGAAATTTACCTTGCTGTGACAGGACATCTCACAGGGAAGCATGTTTTTGACTGGGGAGCCCATGGCTGCCTCCACAGTCCTGATCGCCTTCACCAGCTCTGCCAGTTCCTTAGGTTCTAAGGAGGCCTTGTGGTCACTTCCTTTCCAACACTTGTCCAGAGTAACATGACGTTCAACAACTTTGGCTCCCATTGCAACTGCAGCCACTGTGATAAATATACCAGTCTCATGACCCGAGTAGCCAATGGGAATATCAGGAAACTCCTTTTGAAATTCCTATAAAGAATAATAATGGTGAGTAAAGTCTTAAAAACAATGAATAAGAAACTTCTAAAATAAATAAACGTGCACTAAATCTAAAGCAACCCTTTTATGCCTGGTCATCTTTCATCCATAAATCTGACACTAAGAAATGTTATACAGTACTTGAAATTTCCACACAGGAGGGAGATAATATAAAAATGTTTGTAGACAAACATTTAAATAGGACAGAGCCATCTTGTGAAGTTAATGAAGAGGTTATGTATGTGTGTGTGTGTGTGTGTGAGTGAGAGAGAGATAGTCATGCACTTAGAGTTAAGAACTTATAGACCCACTCCTTGGCTTAAACCCATTGATCGGTGGTACTAGGCCACCAGTGAGTCTCAGAAAGGTTGCTGGGACCTGGATCATCTTGAACAGATGAAAAAATAAGTGGAGATGATGACCTCTGACCTCAAGAGAGTGGTGTGAGGTGGAGTCAGCACTGGGATTATGTGAGCAGTGAATGTGGTAGGAAAAAAAGATAATTGATGGATCCATGAAAGACTAAGGTTAAATCAGAACCTTTGGAGGATAGTGCCCCAGGCATGTCACACTGCGTGGAGACCTTATGGAAAACCCAGAAATGCTAGAGGGATTATATGTCTGGGCTAGTTTAGGAACACCTAGGAATTTCTCAGAAAGAAATGAAATGCATAGCTGGGTACAGAGAAGTCATGGATGAGCAGGAAAAGTGCTTTCAGAAGAAGAGTTGAGATGATGAATATAATGACAAAATTGAGTTTGCTGTAAATATTTTAAATTTATTGTCATATGTACATAACATATAGTATATATGGGCAATGAGATTCTTAAGTGCATGTCTCCTAAGAACAATGGCAATAATACGATATCAACAAAGACAAACATAAAAATATATACAGTATATATATATTGTCAGGGATGCCAGGGGCAACGACCTGGCCGGGACACCTTAAGGGACCGGAAGAGGGTCTACGCCCACCCTGGATAACGTGGGGGCCGCCATCCTGGTTGCTTTGGGGGCCACGAGTAGAGGGCTTGGAAGCCCAACCCTGTAGGGACCTGTGGTCACCACCAGGGGGCACCCCAATGCCTTGGGGACCCTGGACCTCAGCACTTCCGCCACACAGGAAGAAGAAGAGAAGGGACACCCGGAGAGCTTCCGGGAGAACAGCTGGCATTTCCGCCACACTAGGGCGTGTCCAGGGAGGAATGCCGGGAAAAACCTGGAGCTCATCCGGGATGAGATAAAAGGGGCCATCTCCCTTCATTCGAGGCTGGAGTCGGGTGGAAGCAGGACAAAGCAGGAGAGAGAGTGGAGGCGGCCCGAAGCAGAAGGCATTGTGTGGCCAGGACTGTGTTTGGGGTTTGTGTGCACTTGACTTTATTGTAAATTATTTGTGTAAATAAAAGTGTGGTGGTGATGAACAACATGTCCGCCTGTCTGTGTCCGGGCCGCGTCCACAATATATATACAGTATATATAGCACACAACCTATATATTAGGTGGAGTTGTTGGCCCTCCACACTTTGCCCCTCCAGGTTATGTAAGAATCCTTCCACAGGTCCATCTATGGAAATCTTCTTACAATTTTTACTTCCTTTATAGTTAACATCTGAGGCTAGGGATCTGCACTGGCAAACGTAAGGTTGCCGGTTCAAATCCCATAAATGCCAAAAGAGACTCTGCTCTCTTGAGCCCTTGAGCAAGGCCTTTAACCTGCAATTGCTGAGCGAGAGAAAAGCACTATATAGTTGCAAAGATTTTTTTTTTTTAATCGAATGTCTTACAGAGGCTGTGAGAGACTATAGGAGGGCTGATCCAAGGACTTCCCTAAACCATCCAATCAGTAGTAGTGATGGGTGGTGCAAACAAAGGGAACCCACACTTACAGGAAATTCCTCAGTCCTCAGGAAATCATTTAAGTAATTGCATGCATAATTAGCCATGTGCCACAACTATGACTCAAAACAAACCTTAAAGAAGCCCTCTCACTCCACCTCCCCTCATCAGAAAACACTAGAGACCCGTGAAATAATAATTATGAAAAATGTATTACTATTTACAGACAAATCTGCCTTCTTAATGGATGAAAAAAGTACAAAGCATCTGCACAGATTCATAGGAAGCAAGGAAAATATTCTTGGTGTACCTGGACCTGCAACTTCAAACAGTAGAATAAGCAAGGCCCCAAGGTGCTGCTTCATGGCATGGCCAACGTGTGCCTCAAGATTAGAACTCTGTGAGTGCAGTGACTTATACTTTATTTACTTATGGCTAGTTTGTGATCATGTGTTGTATTTGGTTTTTGGTTATCTTTCGGTTGGCATCTTTTATTGTCCGAGTCATGGTGGTGCACAAGTTAGCACTGATGAGTCACAGCTCGGATCACATTTTTGGTCACAATAATCAGTCCAGCATAGTTTGCGAATACTTCCCTTGCTCTCAGGGAGAATATAAAGAACACTGCACCATGATAATAAACTCAAAACTAGTTTATTTCCTCGTTTCCCCTATTGACTTCAATACATTTTGTGAACATTTAAGCAAAATTGCAGTGAAGTCAATTTAGCAGGGTTTGATCATCACTATGGAACTGTTGGTACTTCTTATGTTTTCAAATTAATTTATTCACTTCAGAAGTCATAATGTATTTCATCACCTCTGGTGGCTCATCTAGAGCAAGCAGAACTTTTCTCATTTGGCAAGAAATTCTTCTGTTCTCAAAATGAAAAAATACAGGTTGATTTTCACTCTGACATCTTTTATGGTTACCAGATTTAGAAGTGGGAAACATGTGCTGATAGCATGTTGCTGCACCCGCCACACAATGAACCATCGAGATAGGGACTTGAGTGCAGCAGGTACCACGTCAGCACCACACTGGAACAGTGTGAGGTTTTACTTTTTACAGTGGCTGGAGTGCCAGATGCCTGCTACATAAAATTTTTAATTCAGGATTACTTTTTTATTGTCTATATGTTTTATTTAATTTTTTTCAACAAGAAAAAATATTATGTGTAACAGATACATGCAAATTCTAAAAAAATAAAATACATTAAAAAATACATTGAGTGTCCATTGCTGCAATGATGCAGAATTATTACACATATTTTGTGTGATATGTTTTGAAACAGTCACCAATGCACAACCCAATGTCTCAGTCAGGACAGTAGAAACGTGTTTCCTTATGCACTTCTTTTGTAATATTTTTTCTGTTTCATTTGCAGGAGAGTGTAGAATGTCAGTTCCTGAGCCACCTAATTGATACACCCATTGAGTTATTGCGGGTTACCACAGTGCAGGGCTTGGTGACTTCCACATTTCCCCAAAAACAAACATTGACAGTTGTTACATTGTGAACAGTGTTAAAGTTTTTCTTGTCCTTCTACTTGGAAAACAATCATTTTGAATTTTTTGCCATAAAGCTCATGGGACTACATGCCATACATTCCAGTTTCACTATCCATGTCAGGGTCTGATAACCAATTCACATTATCATTATTATCCATCCATCCATTATCGGACCCGCTATATCCTATCTACAGGGTCACAGAGGTCTGCTGGAGCCTAACCCAGCCAACACAGGGCGCAAGGCAGGAAACAAACCCCGGGCAGGGCGCCAGCCCATCGCAGATCGTTATTATTATTTGATTCAATTAATGGTTCACTTTCAGTTTGTTCAAAAACTGGCTTTATAGCTTCTCATTTACATTATCATTTTGTTTAGATTAAATGCTCCAACCCACTCATGAATATTAATGAGTTCCCATAGCTTGGCAAAATGCATAGACACATTTATGATTTTTTTCAGAATAATGTTATTTCATCCAGTAGATGGCATCAGAATACTGTCCTGAGAGGTATCTAAGGTTTAAAATTGTAAAGCAGATCATTAAACATTACAGTCAGTCTAACTTGGGGTTTACCATAATAACATAGAATTAAAAGCCTGAGTCACACACTCGGGATTAATGCTAAGGTAAGTAAACTTCTGCAATGTGCTTGACACTCTTTCTCTTTCTGCCATTACGGTGGTTATCACTTGGTTTCTTTATCCTTTTGCCATAAACAAGTGCCCCCAGTATATGGCCACCAGGTTGCTGCTTCCTAATATATTTTACATTTCCAGAACATATCATGTCATAAGCTTTTGATTAGAAAAAATATAGTTTCTACTTTATTATGTATTATTACTTCATGGTGTAGAGGAGTAGATCCTGTTAAATATTAAGTTAAGGAATGAATGAATCAATAAATGAATGTGTGAATGAGTGGAAAATGTCATAAAATGAATATCTCTTTATCTATAATCTGTGTCCTACCCAGATAAGGTTTGCATGTTTTCTTGGTGACCTCAAGGAAGCAGTTTGTAAAACCTGATGAAAATTCACCTTTAAAAATGCATGTTAGTTTATCTGATTGAGGGATATTATAAGAGTTAATGTGTCCTATGATGACCTCGCAACACATATTAAATACTTCAGTATTTGCATATTGTGTTTTCTACAGGGTGCGCACAAAGTCCATATACCCCTATCTTTAGGAGCATTTACAGGAATAACCATGACAATTTGGTTCCTGTGGATATCAGCCCAAGTCTTCCCGGTATTTCAAGGTGTATTTCCGACATCCTGCCTGGTGCTGCCACCTGCTGCCGCTCAAGAAATCGCAACAATGTGGCGGTCGTTCCAAGACAAAGCGATGGGTGACACAAGTGTTTTCACGATCACGGAGCGTTTGGATGCTGACTTGGACAGACGTCAGGAAGCTTGTGATCTGATGCTGCACCAATTTCCAACAAATGCCGAGAAGGAAAAGGTTATGTTCTCTGACGAGAGCACGATTTATCGCGGCTCCCACAACCGAAACGTGTTTTTCTGGGGAAAAGAAAATCCACATTTCTTTGAAAAAATTGAGCCTAACCCACCACACGTGATGATCTGGGCCGGAATGACAGCACAGTATTTGTTTGGCCCTTATTTTTTTGATGGTTCTATTAACCAAATCAGTTGTCTGGAAATGCTGAATGGCTGGCTCATCCCGCAACTGAGAAACCAGGGCGTCCTTGACAGTGTTTGGTTTAAACAAGACGGGGCACCTGTCCATTTCGCAATCACCGTGCGTGATCGCTTCAACAAAGTTTTTGGGAATCGTTGGATCGGACGAGGATCAAACAACAATCCCGCTTCTCTTCCATGGCCTCCGAGAAGCCCTGATCTCACAACTCCAGATAATGTGTGGCAGTACAGTTATTCATCGAACGATGAACTGAAACATGTGGTTCGCGCAGCATTCCAGAAAGTCACCCCGCAAATGTTGCAGAACATGAGCAGGAGAACCTGGCGACACATTCGGCTATGCAGGGATCATGGAGGGACCCATACAGATGTTTTGGATTCCTATGAGGTAACCTTTAGCTTTCAAAATCCTCCAAAAGATAGGGGTACAGTAATCCCTCGCTATATCGCGCTTCGACTTTTGTGGCTTCACTCTATCGCGGATTTTATATGAAAGCATAACTAAATATATAACACGGATTTTTCGCTGCTTCGCGGGTTCTGCGGACAATGTGTCTTTTTACTTCCTGTACATTCTTCCTCAGTTGGTTTGCCCAGTTGATTTCATACAAGGGACGCTATTGGCAGATGACTGAGACGCTAACCAATCAGAGCACGCAGTTAAGTTCCTGCGTGCTGAATGCAGTGTTAACCAGGATGTCTCGTCTCGCTCATTCAGCATCAACGTGTTTCGCTGTGTAAAGAGTTGTGCTCTTTTGTGTTTATCTTTGTGCATAGTCAAGCCCTTCATTATGGCTCCAAAACGATCTGCTACTGCTTCAGGGGCCGTGCCCAAGCATAAGCGGAAGATGTTACGATTGCGAAAAGGTAAGCGTTTGGATTTGTTGAAGGCTACGATTCTTTTTACTTAAAAAGTAGGAAAGGAATATAAGATCTACGGCCACAGTGTCCTTTTAACCAGGATGCAAAACGAGTTGTAAGTGGATGTAATAAGGCAGTAGTCCGGATGGAATCTGCTTTAGGGATTTGCATTGAAGACTGCCAGAAGAAGAACAGCGGCGGTGCTACACAGTTTCCTGAAGAGGCTCCTTTAGAAGAGCTGTAACGCTCTCCTTTGTTGTGCAGTAAAATAAAACTCATTGTTATCGGACAAGTCATCGTGTCATTGTTGGTGAGTAACCATAATTAATTTTCTACTTACAGTACTTAGTACATGTACGTACGTTTAGTGTCGCTGTACACACATATTTACTGTATACTATTTTTCTTGCATTGTGCGTATTTACTGCTGGTGGCCTGTCTATCGTAATGGCTGTAACATATGTGATATCGGAGACACTCGATATCTTTAAAATAATATTTAGGTTTTACTTTATATAAACAGTGTGTTTATATACATAATTTCAATGAATCTTACCTAATATCTAAGAGAATACAAAGGGATTATGCCATATAACTCTGTGGGGAATATTTATAAACAGTGTGGGAGAGTTTATAAGGGCTTAAAATATATAAAAATTACCATACAAACATATGGTTTCTACTTCACGGATTTTCACCTATCGTGGGGGGGCCTGGAACGCAACCCCCGCGATCGAGGAGGGATTACTGTATATGGACTTTGTACGCACCCTGTACTTTCGAAATAATTTATATTTACTAATTTTTTTTTAATCATTTAAAAGAACAGATTGAAATAATTTAGTTGTAATTGTTACTTTTGAAAAAAAGCAAAAAAAAAAAAAACAACCTTGTACTCCAGGTTAATTTAAACTTTTAATGTCTCACCAGTATGACACGCAGATTAACTTCTTCTGGCTTCAGAGGATAAGCACTGGTGCACTGCAGGAAACAAAATCTTGAGTTGTGCGCTTTTACTGTCTTGTAAACACGTCGCATGGTGTCCATTGACTGCATCCCACTGGAAATCACCATGGGACGACCTGCAAGTGGTACAAATTGTGTATTTGTAACGATAAAACAAGAAAATAAAAAACCATAATCAATAATATTCAGTGGAAAATATCTCAGTAACAAATAATAATTCTGATCATTTACATTCAGTGTTCTCAGAAAAGACACTCCCCCAAGGCCTGCATGCTAGTAATCAGTTAAAAGGACACATGTGAGTGAGATCATCCCCCAGAGCGTGTCTCAGAGTACAAGATAATTCACTTGCGGAGATGAAACAAATTTTTAAAATCTAATTTTAAATTCGAAGAAACTTATGTCGGAGTTTACAGGGATAAAAAGAAGCTGCCAAACTCTGGAGAAGTAAGAATTCAGACCTTACTTTTTTCATAAAACTGGATGCACACCATAGAAAAAGAAAATATTCAATGACCAATAAGCAAAGCTTGTCCCACACCTTTTGACACTGATTGCTCAATTAAATGTATTCAGTTTTGGCATGATTAATGCATGGTCTTGAATCGAAATGCAATACACTCGGAATAGTCGCTAAAGAACTATCTATCCATCATCCAACCCACTATATCCTAACTACAGGGTCACAGGGGGCTGCTGGAGCCAATCCCAGCCAACACGTGGCGCAAGGCAGGAAGCAAACCCAAGGCAGGGTGCCAGCCCACCACAGGGCACACACCCACACACCAAGCACACACTAGGGCCAATTTAGAATCGCCAATGCACCTAACCTGCATGTCTTTGGACTGTGGGAGGAAACCAGAGCACCAGGAGGAAACCCACGCAGACACGGGGAGAACATGCAAACTCCACACAGGGAGGACCCGGGAAGTGAACCTGGGTCTCCTAACTGTGATGCCATTGTATTGCATTTTAAAGTAATGGAAAAATTGTGTGCCATAGTGAAAAGCAAATGATCATTTCATTGATATGTTTTGAATTATGACACGATTATGACACAAGTTAAAATGAAATGCACCTTGTGCATAGGCATTACATTGTAATGTAGTTAACATGTTGGATTGCATTTAATTTTGGCAGGAATAATCTTTCCATATAAAGGCACTAAAGACATAAAACCAGTCTGTAGCCCACTTAATCCTAAACAGGGACGCAGGGGACGATGCTAGCTAGCATAGGAAACAAGTCAGGAACAAACCCTGGAGAGAGCAGTAGTCCATCGCAAGGCAAACACACACACACACACACATATCAGCCACACACTAGGGCCAATTTAGTACCACCAATCCACCTAACCTGCATGTCTTTGGACTATGGGAGGAAACCGGAGCACCCTGAGAAAACCCACAAAGTCAAAATGGGGCTTGTGAACATCTTAAAAGGGACTTAGGTGGCTGCCCTGTTAGCATCAAATCATTCCTTTTAGTTCAACAAAAAAGAAAAAAGCAAAAGGCAAAATAGAACAAAGGACCAAGAAAAATAAAGATAATTGCAAATCTATTAACAAAAACAAATAAAACTATGTCTATACTAGTTAAAATATGAAATTCACAATGACGCCTTCATTAACAATTCCTGAAAAATTCACAAAGAAAAATAAAATAAATAAGCAGCATTGAACAAAACTAAAGCCAGTGACTGAAGCTACAATCCACACTATTATATTTTTGTTTCAAAATTTTAGCCTTTCATCCAAAATACCCCAGCATTTTCTAACTCCCGAAAACAAAGACCTTTGAAAATGCTTTACTGAGCTGCATACATCTGAAGACTCGGTGTTGCAATATGGACGGGTGAAAAACAGGCTTTTTAAAACACGACTTTAATTGCACTCTGATTTGTTGTGCTTATTACATGGCCCTTCCCTGATTTAATCCTGCTCTTTACAATGTCTCATTCCCTGATTGGTCACCTTTCATGGAAGAACAACATATGCCAACATTATTGGGCATAAAAGAGTTGTTTTCCACCTTGTTGTGTTGCTTACTTGTATGCATCGAAATTGAATTTTGTAAAGTTTGAATGTAGCGCTGCTGCCTCGCGGTTAGGGGATCTGGGTTCGCTTCCCGGGTCCTCCCTGCGTGGAGTTTGCATGTTCTCTCTGGGTTTCCTCCGGGCGCTCCGGTTTCCTCCCACAATCCAAAGATATGCAGGTTAGGTGGATTGGCGATTCTAAATTGGCCCTAGTGTGTGCTTGGTGTGTTGGGTGTGTTTGTGTGTGTCCTGCGGTGGGTTGGCACCCTGCCCAGGATTGGTTCCTGCCTTGTGCCCTGTGTTGGCTGGGATTGGCTCCAGCAGACCCCCGTGACCCTGTATTTGGATTCAGCAGGTAGATTTGGATTCAGCAGGTTAGAAAATGGATGGATGGATGGAAGTTTGAATGCTGCATACATGCACAAAAGGCAAATAATTTACTGGTCACTACAGTTTTTCAATAAATCCCGTGACTAGCACCGTTACCATCCATCAAGGATTTTTCCACCAAATCATGCATGCCCATTGTAAATGAACATCTTGGTCCTATGCCTTTTCAGTCATTTTAGTGTAGATGGACATACTTTTGTAAATGATGTGAAAACACCAGTGTGGACGTTGATCATTTTCATTTAAAAACACCATTTTTAGTATGGATGTAATCTGAGTCTCAGCCAGAACCTGACACTATATAGGCTTTTGTCTCATTATCTTACCTTTTTTTGCAGTTTTTTCAAGGTATGGCAAGTTGTTGGAATCTGCAGATGCAACTTTAAAAAATGGAACGTTGAGCTCATGAAGAAACTCGACTGCCATCTGACACAAAAGAAAAATGTGAAATGGTTATTGATAAGCAGAGGTCGACATCATGATTTCATTGGAAACTGTCTGACATTTTTTCTTTTTTTACAGATGATTTTCCTTCCCTTTTTACTGACCCATGAAAGAGAGTAAAAGAAGAAAAAAAAAGGACAAATGTAATCTGAGAGTGGGCAAAGGCCAAAACTAGGAGACAACACAATCGGGTGTCAAAGCCAGAAATCGAAGTCAAAAATTAACAACAGAGATTCAGAGGCAGAGAAGAACAAAAATAAAGTTCTTTAGCACAGCTAAAAAAAAAAAACCGTTCATCCATCAAACTCATCAAGCTGTCTCTCTGATTATGCCACCAAAGAGTGTGCTGTAGAGCATTCTGGGAATTGTTGCCAGGGGACAGAGAATGTGAAAACTCTAAAAACAGTGGTGCTCACTGGGAAAACAAAATGGCAATGTGGTAAAACATAAACAAAATATGAACCTTCTAAACATGCCAGATACTCCACTTCCAACCAAATATTCAGAATTCTTGAGTTTCAAAACCTCTGATTCCACATCCACATGGGTTGTTTGGATTATGCTCAACAAATGCAAATGAAAATCACAGATTATAAGATCCTTTCTGTTCCTTGCTTAACCACAGTTATTTAAGGAGTACATAACCATTCTTCTAGATCCCAAGACTGGATCTATCAGTAGATAGTAAGCCAAACACAAGTGAAAGACGCCTCCATAAAGACATTTTCTAGGAATGATAGAGAATGATACAGGAGTTTTGAAACAAAATGAGAAATTCATTCAGTAGGCTGGCCCTAAATACACTGCCATAGTCAAGTCTATCAAGTTTCAGGGCCACCAGGCTAACCAACTGAGAAGAATAGGCTGGAAACTTAATTGTATTTATGATAGAATGCCTTTATTCATTAAATTATCACTAGAGAGACTGCAAACTAATGCATTTAATTATAAATATGTAATGTTGTCTTCAAATCTTATAACAATTTATTTTTCATGGTATATAATAGGCCACCTCAGAGAATACCATACCTCATCCATCCCTGATGCAGTGAAGAAGATGCCAATCTCCTTGGCGTACTTCTGCAGTTCCTGGTACTGTTCATGACTGAACTCCAGGTGTTGCTTGTGATCTCCATAGGTTGCTCCCCAAGAGTGTTCTGAGGTGTAAGGTCGCAGCAATGCCTCTTTGTTGAACCTACACGCCAATTCGCTCTTCTGCAGCTTGGCACAATCAGCACCACACTCCTACATCAAGAATTTGACAAATTACTGGCAAGGAACAGATGGCACTGAGGCAAAAGGTGTGGAACACTGTGATGATACTGGAAGTACTTTTGCTGCCGAATGATTTTCTGAAAGATTTCTATAAATTAAAATAGTCAAGGAGGTTGTTATGACCTGCTGGGTGCCACAAAACTTAAGACTCACGCTTACTCCACAAAAAAAAACTAACTAGGCCAGAATACATCATAGTAACAACAAACAATCTTGCCTTAAACTCAAGAAGTTGGTTTCTTGAATTAAACAAGCCCAGTTCAGACTGAAAAATGTAAATGATGTATTTGTAGTGGCAAACATGCACAGAAAAAAAAGGTGGTGGCTGACACAGACAGAAATCAGCTGACATCACCAGGAAGCATCCTGCTCTACACGGCTGACTAATGGAGTGATGAGTGCTGAGACTTGCTGACATGATCTCTGCAAATGCTAGAGGCTACTGAGAGTTGGTGTTTTCTGTGGTGTGAGAGTTAAATAAAAAAAATACATTTTGCTGTTAAAAACTTGGGTTTTGGTTGCCGCTAAGAAACCGTGCAGGGATTTTTAAAGCTTTTTCCCTTTAGAAGGGATTTTTTTTTCGCCCGAACAAGAGCAAAAGTAGCTGGGTATTTGGAGGTTCGCTTGGAAAAGTTACTTATACTTGTAAGTGTTCTTGTTATCTGTATCTGAACTAGCATTGACAAGGTAGAGCAAAACGCAGCAGTAAATGATATCGACATTTGTAAGAAAATAACTGCATCGTAACAATGATTCCTTAGTTTAAAAGAAAAGAATAAAAGGCAGCGGCTGACTTCAAAGCAGTAAAGGGGAAGGCTCAGCAGTGTGCAGGTAAGCGGCATTTCACATCGACACAAAGTCAAACCAACGGTACCCAAGGATTTTCCGGAGAGACACAGTAACAAAGGAGTCCTGTCTTCGTCTCAGGTCACTGGATAGCGTCCATGTCTCACAATCATATAGCAAGACAGGAAGCACCAGACTCTAAAGACTTGGACCTTCATCGTTTTGCATAGATATCGGGAGCACCACACACCCCTTTCCACCCCTCATGACCCCCCCATGCTCTCCCAATCCGTCTACTGACTTGAAGTCAGTAGTATTAGAAGAACAGACAGAGAAAAATAAAGCCTTCTCATAGAAGGACAAACAACAGGTAGCCGAGAGGGAGAACAGTACAGGAGCTTAAGGGGACAAGGTGTAAAATAGCTGTAGCAGTTCTTAGTGTTACCATTTAAGTTAAATCTTTTGATATTAAGAAAAAAAAAGTTAAGGCATTTTTACTAATCCTAAATCAAATTTTAATAATGAGGCCAGTGCAATGTAAGTCCTGTTGGATGATGGACTTTTTAGATGATGGTTTGGAAGAGCCAGTTGTCTATGAGGGCTACATCTGCATGAGATGCCAGCTGATCCAGTATCTCGAGCTTAGGGTCACTGAACTGGAGGAGGAGTTGGCTGGCCTGCGTTTGTAGCAGAGAACTGGTAGACCTGGCTCAGGTGTCCTTTAGAGTGATAGTGTGCACCCCCAAGGTGGCGCAGAAGGAGATTCCAGACCAGACAGGTAGAAATAGGTGGGTCATGGTCACAAGGTGTAGGGTAAAGGGTGCACACTGTCTGGAGACAGCAACCCCAGAATTAGAAGTGTCGTACCACTGAACGGTGTCTCTGATAATTCTGAGGTGGTAGGCAGGGATGAGGAGCCCCAACGGGCCACCTCAAAATCAGTTCCCAGAAAGAGAGAGGTAGTGATAATTGGGAACTCAATCATTAGGGAGATTGAAGTGCAGTTGTGCTCCAGAGAGAGAAAGTCTTGCACAGGTCGGGGACCTCCCTCGAAGGGTGGATAGGCTCTTGGCCAGAGCCTGGGGGATCTAGTTGTCATTGTCCATGTTGGAACAAATGACATACATAAGGGTAGTATGTCAGTTCAGCGATCCAAATGCAAAGAGTAAGGTGCCAGGCTGAGGAGCAGAACTGACAAGGTAGTCTTCTGTGAAGTTCTGCTTGTTCCACGTGCCAGTCCAGGTAAGACTGAGGAGATCAGAAGGCTTAATGTGTGGCTCAGATCTTGGTGCAGGGTAGAAGGGTATAGGTTTTTGGGATATTGGGATTCCTCTTGGAATAGATGGGGCCTGTTCTGCCATAATGGGTTACATCTGAACTACCAATGTATTGGGGAGGCGTATGAACAGACTAGTCGAAGATTGTTTAAATTGGGAAGTTTGCAGGGAGTTTAGAAAAGGCCTAGCATGGAGGAACAAGCAACAGTGTAGAAATAAAAATGAGTAGTAATGTAAATTCTAAACCAACATATAAATGTAGAAGGAGTAACACAATATAAATAGCTTGACTTAATGCTAGAAGTATCAAAAATAAGGTAAGAGAGTTGGAGTTGTATGTAGCAGAGCATAATTATGATATTATAGCAAAAACGGAAACCTGGCTAAATAATAAAGATGAGGATGAGTGTAATATAGAGGGATACATATATTTTAGGAAGGATAGACAGAACAGAAAAGGAGGTGGAGTTCCTGTTTGTGTCAAACAGAATTTAAATGCAAGTCCTCTTCAGTTAGACGATGAGCTCCATCTTAGTGAGGACATGTGGCTTTGCCTAGAAAATATTAGGGAAATCATCTAATCAAGATAGAATTGAGGGTGTAGATGTGATTGAACCACTAGGGTCAAGTGACCATAATATAATACAATTCTCTGTAATTTGTAAGAGTGTAGATGTACCATGGGACATGGAGTTTCGGTATACCACCTGGCTGGGTACTATTGGTGCCGCCAGAGGACACTGTGGAAGAACATTGGGAGACAAGGTTCTCTCTTAGCCCAGAAGTACTAAAAGGTTAAGATAATGGAAGCACAGAAGTAGTTCTGTTTTGATTATAAACTTAAGTTCTCCATCTGACCCGGAAGTTCTGGCAGGTCATGTGAATGGAAGAGCAGAAGCACTTCCGGGTCGGACACTATATAAAAAGCTGCTGAGAACCGAGCAGACGAGCCTGAGTCAAGAGAAGATGGACAACACTTGCTGGGAGGTGCGGAGGAGAAGAGAGAGTGAAGAATATTGTGTAGTGTGATTATTTGACTGTTTATTGTGGCTGTGGTTCTTGGAGGGCACTGTTTAACAAAATACTTCTTGGTGTTTTTACCTGGTGTCCTGAGCGTCTGTCTGTTGGGCTTAAGGAGAAACAGTGACCCACAATATTTCACAAACATAAGATAAAAATCTTAGATTTACAAATAGGATAGTACTTACTATTAAATAACATAACAACAAAATATTATGGTCACATCGTCCCAAACACATGCATTTTTTTGTAAAATATTAAATAAACCACTTCAAGAAAACACAATTGTGAATGAAAATTGAACTTACTCAGACACAAATGTGCATTTGAATTGTAGATTCATCTCCCATCATTGTATTTATATTGTAAGAGACGGCCGGCAGCTCAACCCGGCCGGGACGCCCCTGAGATTGAACGACGGGGGAAGGCAGCTTTTGTATGACATTGCCTCCCCCAAGACGCTAGACGGCACCTTTCCTGGACTGCAGCGCTGCCCCGGATTCACGCAGGGCACTATGGGACATGGAGACCAGCAACACAGCCCTGTTGGGTACCATGGTGGTGCCAGGAGACACTGTGGAAAGTTGGTGGGAGACTAAGTTCTCACCTGGCCCAGAAGTACTAGTGGATCACGAGGACGGAAACCTCAAAGTACTTCCAGGGTGATTAAAGAACTTTAATTCTCTGTCTGACCCGGAAGTGCTGGCAAGTCACATGAACGAAAGAACAAAAGCACTTCTGAGTCAAGGACTATATAAAGGACTGCAGAATGCCCAGCCGGTGAGCCAGATTCGGGCGGAGGTGGACAGCACTTGCTGGGAGGTGTGGAGGAGGAAATAGAGAGAGACAGAGTGAGAAGATTTGTGTTTTTTGCCTGTTTATCTGTGGCTCTAGTGCTTGGATAACACTGTACAAGGAAACAAAATAAAAATACTGCATGTCTGTCTGTTGGGTTTAAGGGGCAATAGTGACCCCTAGCGTTTACAACATTTACATCCACAACCGGAGTAACTAGGATTTAGTATCAGCAGTCTGTGAAACTGAACGGGTACATTGACCAATAGCTTGCTGTAGCATCTCAGATATGGACTGTATAAGGCAGAGCCTCGTTGTAATAATTTTTCCTTTGCATTTGTGTAACATTTCCTTTATAGTTATGCTCATCTCTCAGTGCCCTTTGCAACATTGATATCACGTGAAGTGCAATGTTAGCCAAGGAATAAACTGGTACCAACGAATGTGGTAGTGGTGGGAAAGGGGAGGGCTCTTCAATTGAGCTGCTCCATTACATATGATCATATTCCATTTATGTTCATTTGAGCATTTTTCTGAAAATGGCTTATTTACGTTTATGTACTGAAGTGGCAAAGTGAAAAGTCAGAGCTCTGAGAACTCTTGATAGCATGTGAGAACACCATTATACTCTAAAGACGAATGGCAGAAAATCCCCAAATACAGGTGTGTGAAGCATAGCATGTCATATCCAGAATGGAATCGTAGTGAAGTACGGAACAAAGGGTCTGAATAATTCTGTCAATGGGATATTTCACGTTTTATTTTCAGCAAAACATTCTAAAATGCTGTTTTTGTTTTGGTATTCCAGGGTATTGTGTATTGCTTGATGAGGGAAGAAATTAATTTAAATGAGTTGAGCACAAGGTTGCAACATAACAAAATATGAAGAAAATGAAGTGGTTGGAATATTTTCTGTCTAAACATAAAAGCCTAAACATCAAATTACCTATATAATTTAAGCTCTAGGCTAAATCCTGGTATAAAGAAAAAATCCATTATCAATATAATTTCTCTTACCTAATCAGGATATTTTCATTCAGAATATTAAACAGAATGTACGTTTCTCCACCCAAATCAAGGTCACAACTAAAGCACAGAGTCCTTGCTGGCAACATTGGGTGGAGGGCAGGAACCTACCCAGTGTGTAATTTCATGGTAGCATATGCAGTTCCACATTCAGCCATGCTCACTAACCCTTACAGAGCTCATTTACAGATGCACATTAATCTCATTTGCACATCTGACTCGGAGCTATCTAAGTATTAACCTACATAGTTGCCAGTTTGGGGTGGGGGGTTATGTGCAAACTCATCAACAATGACAACCATGCTTGCGTTCTAAAGTTCAAATTGAAATACATTAATACAGTATAAAAAAGTATCATGAAACAATTTGGAAGAAATTAAGGATTCAGTCTAATTTTAAGTGAGAAGAGCATTGGTTTTCAACATAAATAATAACAAAGTGGGCGGCACGTGGCGCAGTGGTAGCACTGCTGCCTCGCAGTTAGAACACCCGGGTTCGCTTCCTGGATCCTCCCTGCGTAGAGTTTGCGTGTTCTCCCCGTGTCTGCGTGGGTTTCCTCCCACAGTCCAAAGACAGGCAGGTTAGGTGCATTGGCGATTCTAAGTTGTGCTTGGTGTGTGCCCTGTGGTGGGTTGGCACCCTGCCCAGGGTTTGTTTCCTGCCTTGCGCCCTGTGTTGGCTGGGATTGGCTCCAGCAGACCCCCGTGACCCTGTTTTAGGATATAGCGGGTTGGATAATGGATGGATGGACAATATACAAAGCAACACCAAGAAAAAATGATAAACTCTGTTTTACCACTATATATTTGATAATGTTTAACCGATAGATATGTAAAACCTAGTAAGCACATGAAGAAAGGAAATAAAATGTTGTGGGAGAATACAAAAAAGTTTAGGAGGTTCCAAATCCTGGATTAAATGACTGATAAGAATGTCCATGCAAATAAAGAGCAGTCAAACATTTACTAAAGTGTTAGAGGAATCACAGTAAATCTCATTATTGATGCCAGAATAAGACACTTTAACTATACATTTATGAACTAACCAACCCAGCCCTAAATGTTAACCTTGGCAATGCACTATGGATTTAAAAATATACATCCCAGGACTAGACTGCAGGACTTTTCACTTCTGTTTCCAGTACAGACTTTGACCTTCCTTGTGCATTTGCCTTTGTGACATTTCCTTTCTCCCACACTATAAATTATTGTTAAACATTAAACAGTGTTTTGCAAGTGTCAAAAATGTAATCACTGTTTTTTTTTTCCTCCTTTTTTAGCCCCATTCAGGCTTGCATGTAGAGACTGAGCGTCTATTTTCAACTGCATTTGATGCATCCCGTCATTTATTGCAACTTTTCCTACATTGATATTGTATTTTAAATGCTTTCATTAGTTTTCATTTTCAACCTCATTCCAAGGGAACCGAAGGACATTGAGTCTGAATGGGCCATGTTCCCAACCTCCATTGTTTAAGCAGCAGAACGGAATTGTGGCCACAAGGTTGTCGGTGCCTCTCATGGCGTCAATCCATGACACCTAAGGTTTGAGAGGCCGTCAAGCTGAAGAAAGAGTCCTATCAGGTCTGGTTGACCAGTGGGACTCCAGAGGCAGCTGAGGGGTACCAGCGGGCCAAACATGTGGTGGCATCATCTGTTGCAGTGGCAAAAACTTGGGCATGGGAGGAGGTTGGGGAAGCCATGGAAAACAACTTTCGGTCAGCACCAAGAAGGTTCTGGCAAACCGTCAGGCACCTCAGGAGGGGAAAGTGGTGCTCCACCAACACTGTGTACAGTGGAGATGGGGCCCTGCTGACTTCAACTGTAGACGTTATTGACCAGTGGAAGGAATACTTCGAGGATCTTCTCAATCCCACCAGCATGTCTTCCTTAGAGGAAGCAGAGCTGGAGGACTCCGGATGGCCGAGGTAGTTAAAAGGCTCCGAGGTGGCAGGGTCCCTGGGGTGGATGAGGTTCACCCTGGGTTCCTCAAAGCTCTGGATGTTGTGGGGCTGTTCTGGTTGACACATTTCTGCAACGTCACATGGACATCGGGAACAGTTCCTCTGGATTGGCAAACCGGAGTGGTGGTCCCCCTTTTTAGGAAGGGTCACCGGAGGATGTGCTCCAACTATAGGGCGATCACACTCCTCAGCCTCCCCGGTAAGGTCTATTCAGGGGTGCTAGAGAAGAGAGTTCGGTTGATGGTCAAATCTTGGATTCAAGAGGAACAATGCGGATTCCGTCCCGGCCGTGGAACACTGGACCAGCTCTACACCCTGGCCAGGATCCTGGAAGGGGCATGGGAGTTTGCCCAACCAGCCCACATGTGTTTTGTGGATTTGGACAAGGCATTCGACCATGTCCCTTGAAGCATCCTGTGGGGTGTGCTCCAAGAGTACGGGATACAAGGCTCGTTGTTACAAGCCATTCAGTCCCTGTACAGGAGGAGCAGGAGCTTGGTCTGCATTGCTGGTAATAAGTCGGACTCGTTTCCTGTTGAGGTTGGACTCCGCCAGGGCTGCAATAATTGGCATGCAGTATATAGACTTTACACAATAACAAAAAAAAGATTGATTTTTGAATTTATCCTATCCTGATTTTTAATTTATTCTACTCACCATCATTGTAATGAGTGGGCTTGTGTCTTGGGGCAATTTCTGCAGGTTTGGTGAAATGCATGGTAGTTTTAGTCTCAAGTTGTTCTCAAGATTTGTATATTTCATATATACATAGCGTTGTTTGATATATATGGCAGATGGTGTTGATACTTACTTTTAAAGTCTTGATTCATTGCAACCTCTATTAAGCTCTCTTACTGATTTAGAGGGAGGTGATGAGTGTAAGTGCTGGTATAACAATTGAAAGAATTGTAAATCTAAAATTGTGCACCTTCAGTCACAGGAAAGTGCATACATAACTGCAGAGGAAGATGTGTGAAATGGTCATTGATGTCTTGTTTCACACAATTCACCAGGGAGCTACGCCATGCGTAGAATTCACACTATAACATGACGTACGTACAAAAGCCGAAATGTGCTTACGCACAGAAAAATCCAGATACAGGAATCTGTGCGTACTACAACTTTCACATTCTTCCGCTACATAAATCCCGGTAAGTGTGAAAAGTAACACACGTGCACACGCCTGCTGTCCCACCCCAGTTCCTCCCAGAATTATGCCTCTTTGAATATGCAAATCAGTATAACTAGCCCTTCAGCTCAGTGTTCTGTGAAAAGACAATGGGAAAATTTACTATTTGTTGATTTAAACTAGTGGTGACATAGTGTGTCAGAGAAACTCGAAAGCTCAAGTTCACAAAGTCGCACAGTGCCCGAAATAAAAAAGAAGTTGCAACATATCAAAGTTGCCGTGAAAAGACGAGTTGTAGCCCATGAAAGGCACAGGTGCGAATGGGATCTCAGTTGGCCTGGTCATCAGTTGACTTGATTTGCACTTCATTATTATTGAGCTGTGATTTTAAGAAAAAAGACACAAACTGCAAGTCAAATAAAATTCAAGACAACATAGTATGTGCTAATAGCATTAAGTGGATTCCTAATGGAGAAAATGGCTAAAAACGAAAACTAGCAGCTACTGCAGCCATCCAGGAATTGAGTTTGACACTGCTGATACCGTATATACGCGCGGATAAGTTCTCCCACTGATACGCCGGGGCTTCACTTTACCATATGATTTCTGATATTTTATAATGTCGGTCGTATAAGTCGAATGCAGAAAACTCATGCTATTGGTCCAAAAGATTGTGATATGTTAACGCCCACCTGAGAGAGTAACTATGGAGCACATGGCCTTGTTTTTTCTATGTATTGTGCCTACGTGACCACACGGTAATACCTGAACTATTCTGAAGTGACGTTTGCACTGATTTGTGTTTTTTGTATCACCCTCATACACCTTTATTGTCAGAGCATCCCTTATGTACGATGGAGCGTTTGATCAGAAGAAGATATGAAGCTGGTTTTAAATTAAAAGTCGTTGAAGTGGTGAAAGAAATTGGTAACTGTGCTGCTGCAACAAAATTTGATGCACCTGAGAAACTGATGAGAGATTGGAGGAGACAAATGTCACATTTTTGAACAGGTGTATAAGTCAAGGTCTGATTTTATGATTGATTTTTTGGGTTTCAAGACCCGACTTATACGTGAGTATATTCAGTATTTATCAGTCAGTCATTTTCAAACACAGGGTCACGGGGGTCTGCTGGAGCCAATCCCAGCCAACACAGGGCACAAGGCAGGAACAAATCCTGGGGGCACACACACACACACACCAAGCACACACTAGGAACAATTTAGGACCTCCAATGCACCTAACCTGCAGGTCTTTGGACTGTGGGAGGAAACCAACTCAGACACGGGGAGAACATGCAAACTCCACGCAGGGAGGACCTGGGAAGCGAACCCGGGTCTCCTTACTGCAAGGCAGCAGCGCTATCACCGCCCCACTGTGCTGCCCTATGGTATTTATAATATTTAATAATATTTAATTATAATATTTATAATTGTTTTGCTTTATTGTTTTGTTGCACACTACTAGACGTTATTCCTAAAATATTAAAAACAAACACCAATCACCTCAATTATATTGTTAATGTTTATATTCACTGTAGTTTGTGCAGATTACTTTCTAAAACTATGAATTTATACTGAGCTTCTTATCAAACTGAATTCAATATTTTACTAACCATCAATATGCAGATTTGACTGGCTAGCAACCTTACTTTACATTGCAGATCATAATTACAGAAACTAAAAAAAAATCAAATGTCAAAAATATTACCCAAAATTTGCTGATCAAAATAGATGGAAGGCAGAAAGAACATCAAATCCAAGTTGTCACTTCCTATTTGTTGTAAATGAACACTGTCTTACAAATAGTCTGTTTTCTGGTTAACAATTTGCATATGTTAGACATATGCAAACTTGGCAGGAGCTGTGTTTTATTAGATGAAATTTAAAACACAAAGTAACATTCTCACACCTGCTAATTCAATTTAAGGTCGCCGGAGTGAGTGGAGGCAAACTGCACAGCCCTGGTTGAGTGAAGCAGCGTTGGACGGGGCATCAGCCCATCGAGGACCGGACTTCATGACACACGGTCCTCAGTCATCCTAAACTGCATTTCTTTTGGATGGGAACATGTGGCATTTGTCACTACATGGGTTAAATGTGTCATTTAGAATTGACTTTAAAATACTGCTTATGGTTTACAAAGCCTTAAATCATCTCGCTCCATCTTATATTTCAGAATGTCTTTCACCTTACACTCCAAATCGTAACCTTAGATCTTCAAATGAGTGTCTACTTAGAATTCCAAGAGCTAAACTTAAAAGAAGTGGTGAGAAGGCCTTCTGCTGTTATGCACCAAAAATCTGGAATAGTTTACTGATAGAAATTCACCAGGCTAATATGGTGGAGCACAGGGATTTGTTCCTGCCTTGCGCCCTGTGCTGGCTGGGACTGGCTCCAGCAGACCCCCATGACCCTGTGCTAGGGTTGGATAATGACTGACAAAAATTAATAATGCACACTTACATAAGACAGATATATAATTAAGACAAATAGTGTAATTAAATAAGAACTACTTTTTTATGTTTTTAGGTCTATAATAAATGATAAGGTCAGTTAGCCAACAACCTGAAATAATTTTAACAAGTATAACTGAATTGCTAGTCATTTAACTGTCGGATTACAGACACATTTTTTCACAATGTCTTTTAAATACATTTCAGCAAATTTACAGTGTACTGCATGACTGCTGGGGTGCAGTACTATTACAGTACAAGTAACATGTAAAGATTCAGAAAATTACTGGAAATTAGAAATGGTTAATTAATGTAATTGAACAGCAGCGTACGTTAACTTGTGGCCCAGTTTACTGTGGAGTCCCAGTATAGTACTGCATAGTATAGTATCCTAACTACAGGGTCACGGGGGAGCCAGTCCCAGCCAACACAGGGCGCAAGGCAGGAAACAAACCCTGGGCAGGACGCCAGCCCACCGCAGGGCACACACTCATCCACACAACAAGCACACACTAGGGATTTAGAATTTAGAATCGCCAATGCACCTAACCTGCATGTCTTTGGACTGTGGGAGGAAAGCCACGCAGACACGGGGAGAACATGCAATCTCCACGTAGGACCCGGAAAGTGAGCCCAGGGGCCTCATGGATAACGCCGTGCGTAGAACTCGCACTATAACATGGCGTAAGCACAAAAGCCGAAATGTGCTTACGCACAGAAAAATCCAGATGCAGGAATCTGTGCGTACTCCAACTTCCACGTTCTTCCGCTACATAAATCCCGATCAGTGTGAAAACTAACACTCGTGCATGCGCTTTATGTAACGCCCCAACTCCTCCCAGAATTACGCCTCTTTGAATATGCAAATGAATATAAATCGCCTTAAGCTCAGCCTTCTGTAAAAAGACAATGGGAAAAGCACGGGGAAAAATATAAGAATTTCAGCGAATACCAAGTGGAGGCAAAGGAAAAACATACTATTTGTTCAAATAAACCGTGGTATAATCAACAAAAGGAAGGTGATCGAGTGACATAGCGTGTTGGAGAAACTTGAAAGCTCACGTTCACAAAATCGCACAGTGCCGGAAATAAAAAAGAAGTCACATATCAAAGTCACCGTGAAAAGCCGAGTTGTAAGCCCACTGTCTGAGTGTCATATGAAAGCTTATTAGGGTACAGAGAAAAAAGGCACACAGTGGGGAAAAAGCACGAAATGTCAACTTCAATCTCGACATTTCCACTTTAATCACGTAGTTTATTTTGTCATTAAAGTAGAACATCATAAACTTCATCTTAAAATCGTTTAATTAACCAGTTTCTCAAATCACATCGTAATTAAAGTAGCACGTTAAATGCTTTGTTTTGTATTTGATCTTCTATGTGCTCTATGTGTGTGAATCACTACTTGCTTCTTAAACCGACTCTCTTCCTCCAACTGGACACAGAGTCCATTACATTCATGATATTACAGCTCTCTGAATAACTAAAATACTGAGATGTATACGTGATGTCATTTTCATGATGATAGGAGTTAAAGCACGTTATTAAACATGTGTTTCACTTCATGAAATAATTTATTGCAGCAGTACTCAGGGCGGCTCTAGTCTTGTGGTGGCACTGGGCAGAGGAAGAATCGGTGGCTCCTTCGCCAAATGTCAGTAAGGTAGCTTATGCACGGTGGATGGCCACGTCCGTTGCAGACACTGCATAGCCGCCTCGTGCTCATGACACAAGCATTTAATTTTTGCCGAAATTTGTGGCTGCGTTTTTAGCTGTGTTGTTATTTTCTCTTTCTGTTTTATATTCAATATATATTGGCGTAGCCGTCACTGCAGTCAGTGCTTTTCTTTCCCCAAGTAACCGATCGCCACACAATCAGCTCTGTAATAGAAGTTAAGCCATCTGTAAGCTTAGCGCGATTCTTCAAAACGCTTTAAGGAACATTGAAATATCTTAGTAGTACATGTTTAATTATTCTATCCTTAACACAGTCCCAGTGAAGAATATAGATTATTTAAATGAAGTTAAAGTTTTATCTGTATAATTTAATAAACATATTTTGCTGCATTTCACCTTAAAAATGATATCGTCATCATATGTAAATACGCGCTTTATAAAGTGGCTCAGGTTGTGCGATATTATAACTATAGTGCAAGTTTACAGTGGGGTGATTGTACTTATAAGTACAAACAGTTCTACAAGGTGCAATTGATTGAGTGCATTTAAAGTTCTTGGGATGAAACTGTTTCTGAACCGCGAGGTCCGTACAGGAAAGGCTTTAAAACGTTTTGCAGTGGCTGAGACAGCGTGTCCATGAAACTGTATACCGATAATTCTCTTTCCGATCAGCTGCTGCTGTGATTCACACTCAGATACAGTGATATAAATACTCCGAGTGGTGCAGTGAGAGTAATATGGAAAAAGATGATCCGCTGTGGCAACTCCTAATGGGAGCTGAAAGAAGAAGAAGAAGAAGAAGAAGAGAGAGTAACAACGCTAAAGCAGTTATGGTATTTGGAATACTATGGCTGTTCCCTGGACCATTATATTGTTACAAGTTAATTACAATCAGATGCGTTACACTAATAAACAATATGCGGTTTATAAAGCCGCGTCAGGAAAATAATGAGTAACCACACAGGAACAGTACAATTGCTTTGACGCTGGGTGCCGCCAGTCTGCAAAACCAGCGGAGAACTTGCGTATGACAAGGTATGAGGTACCGTGGAAAAGTGCGTGGCTTTACGCCAAGTGTAGGTTTTATACATCGCGATTTGAACGTGAAAAAGCTCTTACGCAACATTTCTGTGCGTACGCACCGTTTATACATGAGGCCCCAGGTCTCCTAACTGCGAGGCAGCAGAGCTACCACTGGGCCACCATGCCGCCCTATATTGTAATATCCACCCATCCATTTTCCAACCCGCTGAATCCTAACTACAGGGTCACGGGGGTCTGCCGGAGCCAATCCCAGCCAACACAGGGCACAAGGCAGGAACCAATCCAGGGCAGGGTGCCAACCCACTGCAGGACACACTCAAACACACCATCCACACACTAGGGCCAATTTAGAATCGCCAATCCACCTAACCTGCATGTCTTTGGATTGTGGGAGGAAACCCACGCAGACACGGGGAGAACATGCAAACTCCATGCAGGGAGGACCCGGGAAGCGAACCCGGGTCTCCTAACTGCGCCACCGTGCCGCCCTATATTGTAATATGACATAGTAAAATGTTGAGCAAGTAATTCAAGTAATTTACTATTTACCATTGTATTCTTTAAACTGTATAAATGAGTGAAGATCCCCAAAACTCTATTTTTACAAAAACGTGGTAATTTACGCAAATTATCTACACTTTTGCAAATTAGCCATTTCGCCATGAAAAATAGGTGAAACAACTGCGCAAAAACTTTAGAAAATCGTTTATCTAATTAAAATTAAACGTACTTAATCGCTGTATAATAGCAATTTTTCCCAAAAAACTTTTTTTTAAAAGTTAATAGCATGCTCATTTTAAGTACAACCAACATAAGGTAAATGGGTATTGGCAGTTATTTTTCTGATTGGTGCTAGTATTTAGAGCAATGAAATCTATTAATGATATTTCTAATAAGTTATACTTGTAACTGCGAATCTCGAGAACTAGCCTATAATTCAATTCAACTAGAAAACAACACGGAAAGCCGTAAAACGTGCTGATTTTGAAAGAAGTGAATGGTGCAAAAACAAAATACCTCTGAAACATTTTTGAGTGATACGCATAAATATAATAAATGCATATACACATTATGCTCAGGGTGGCGCAGGAAAACGGGAAAATTTCAATTGACGTTCAACGCACTAATAAACACATTACAAAATATATTTAATGATTACATGTATTGTACAGGATATGCCACTAATGATGGGAAACAATATTCATTCAATATTCATTTTATGTCTTGAAGTTTGCATCATGAAGGTGTTGTCCATTTCTCTGTACACATTCTGACAGCCTGTTTTGGAAAGTCTGCTTTGCTCGCCGTAACAAGTCAAGAGAAATGCCAGCGATTTCCTCTTCAGTCCCCCTTTTTAGTTCAGCAATGGTTGGAGGACGTGTGCAGTACACTTTTAAGATGTCACCACAGAAAAAAATCACAAACAGTGAGATCTGGGGATCTCGGAGGTCGTGGAATGTCGCCGTTGCGGGCAGTATGCGAAGTGGCTCCATCCGTCCTTCCATCCATTATCCAACCCGCTATATCCTAATTACAGGGTCACGGGGGTCTGCTGGAACCAATCCCAGCCAACACAGGGCGCAAGGCAAGAACAAAACCCGGGCAGAGCACCAGCCCACCACAGGCGAAGTGGCTCCGTTCAGTGGAAACCAACTGTTTCCGATATTCAGATGTGCGATGTTTTGCCACCTCCGCACAAAATATGTTTCAAGCATATCAACATACCGATCGGGTGTAGATATGGTTGCAAAGCCCTCCTCATTTTCAAAAAAGTAAGGGCCTATTCTTATAAAATGCTTTCACAGTGAATGCTCGTTGCACACGCCACTCCTTTATAACTAATTGCTTGTGGTTCTAAATGAGGTCACATTGGTCTCAAACAACTGCCAACGCCCCAGGGTCGCCAACACTTCCTAGTTCCAAAATTTCCCTTTTCCCTGCGCCACCCTGTGAGTGGAATAATTTATTCTGTGCTTAATTTCTTTTCTTTTTGTTTCTCCACCCTAAAGGAGACTGTTTAAAATCATACCCTTGGTTTATTTTTATTGTTATTACTGCATTAAGACTTACTATGATTATTCTGGACCACTTTCTAAAACCATTCCCCGGGTTTATTACCCAGGTTTATTATCTTAACTAGCAAAATACCCACGCTTCAGGCAAGTACTGCTTTAACATTTTTATTAAGAAGAAAATTAAACCTTTTTAAACTGAGGGAAAATATACCAATAATTATTTGTTAAGGATCACTTTGTATACCACATTGTCAGTTCGGCCCTCCGGTTGTAATATGACCAAGCTGTGCGCTGAGCTTACTCTTGAGCAATGCAACGTACAGTTGGCCATGTGAACAGTAATCTTGTCTCAAATCTCACAGCTTGGATTGCTGCTATCATAATCGGTTTGAGTTTCATGGTTTGTTTTAATTACGACAGTATTTGTAGGACTTGTTGTGTTGAAGTGACATTCGGCATCTGTCAAGCGTTGTAAGCACACAACCGGTTTCATCGATAACTTCACATCCAGCTTTTGAGAGTTTAAACATTCATAAACATCAAAGTGTCCACTACTGAAATCGTCACCTGTGAATCTAAGATGTTTAAGAGACATTGGTGGTTGTCGAAAGTTGTAAAATATTTGGCCATTTCGGTACACTTGAAAGCGACAATCGAACAATTCAGCGGCAGCCATCAACTCACATGCAGAACCATAGGTGAAGGGCTTAAGCATTTCACTCTTCTAGTGCTCCTGTGTAGTATAATTATCTCCTGTACCGTCATCAGTCCACACCTTGAACCTGTCCCAGTCATTCAATACATAAGACACAATGTTCCTCTGGATATCAAGAGTGAGCCCGATATGGCGTGCAATAAAGAGAATGGAAAAGGCAGGTGCCATCTCCGGGCATGGAAACCACTCAGTAAGTGACAGTTCTTTGATCGATGGTGATCACCTCGATAGACATGTTAATGGGGGTATGGTTGGAATGATAAAGGAAATGGGTACCTGAACAATGTAAAGTAAGTCTAAAATACCTACACAATAACTATAATCGTAATAAATGAACAATAAAACAGCAGAGAACCCGTGGATTAAATATAAAGGCTGTAGATATCAGCAGGGAGACATAAATCCCGTGGCGAAGCAAGAAGGGAATGTAGAGACTGCAGCGACGGATGGCCTTATATAGGCAGGCAGCCAACAACGTGGGAGGCGTTGGAATGGGGGGACCCAATGCCGCCTCACACGGTGACCGAGCTGCAGGCTATGGACGTATATATGTGCGTAAGTAGGATTCAGTTAGCGTTGGGAACCTGCGTACCAAATTTCTTGAAGATGGGCCCATAAGTAACAAAGACCGTTGAAAAGTTCAATATGGCAGCCGACAGTGGCATCTTACCAACGAAATAAGTACGTACATTGGTTTCGGTTAGTGCAGGGAAGCCGCCTACCAAATTTCGTAAAGATGGGGCCATAAATAAGAAAGTTCAACATGGTGGACGTTGTCGACCGTTATGACCGTTACACGTAGAATTTTGAAATGAAACCTGCTTAACTTTTGTAAGTATGCTGTAAGAAATGAGCCTGCCAAATTTCAGCCTTCTACCTACACGGGAAGTTAGAAAATTAGTGACGTTGGAAAGTTCAATATGGTGGCCGACAGTGGCGTCATACCACTGAAATAAGTATGTACATCGGTTTTGGTTAGCGCAGGGAAGTCGCCTACCAAATTTCATGAAGATGGGGCCATAAATAAGAAAGTTCAACATGGAGGACGTTGTCAACCGTTATGACTGTTACGTATAGAATTTCAAAATGAAACCTGCTTAACTTTTGTAAGTAAGCTGTAAGGAATGAGCCTGACAAATTTCAGCCTTCTACCTACACGGGAAGTTGGAGAATTAGTGATGAGTCAGTGAGTGAGTGAGTGAGTGAGTGGGAGGACTTTGCCTTTAATTAGTATAGATACATTAAGATTGCTGAAGATTATTAACATTTTAGGTTCATAGTTTGTCAATGATTATATTTTAGCCATATAGTATTTAGACCATATTGGCAATAGATATCTCTATTTTTTTAATCCTAAAACGCTGCTGCGTGTGGGCTTGTTTTGCTTTGGACGTGCTCTGTCTCTGGGTATGCCAGAGGACCGGGACGGCGTGAAGTGGGGTCCAGCCTCACGTGGGGAGGCAATATGGGATTGTGAGGGGTTAAGGGGGGGAGAAAAAGAGAGCAGGCTATATCTATATCTAATCTATCCTTTTAATCTTTATAATTATAACTACCAACGTAACAATAAGCTGCATGTCATCAATGTAGGTATGTTTACAAGCCTTAAGTTGTACTCTGTTGGCCTTGCTCTTTCTCACGGGTGGGGGTCGATTGGCTCTCAATCCTACTTTTTTAAAAATTGATTGATTTATATGGAATGATTGCAATAAAATTAATAAAATTAAAAAAATAAATAAATAATTAATTTCTTGCTATAGTTTTAGGTTTATTTTCTCACAGTGCGAGACAGGGTACCTTCGATGGTTTGGGGACAGTTCCAAAAGAACCATCCAGATAAAGATTCCAGAAAAATAAAAGTTTTTTTTTAGGTCTCTAACAAGCTCCATAATAGCAATGATTAGATGATGACAGATCTGTCAAATAACAATGGGTTCATAATTTAAAATAACTCTTGCTGCATATAATACCACAGACTTAATTCAGGTTTACTTGATTTGTCAGCAGCCATAGTTTCTGTTTTGTCCGCATATTAGTCACTTTTTCAAAGCCCGGAGTTCAATTTTAATTTGCAAAGAACAACTCTACAAGGAGCCACCCCACCCAGTAAAGTGCATGCTGTTAACGAAACTGCAGCTTTAACAGTGTAGACTGAACGCCAATCTGTCACAAAGAATCCAGTCATCAATCAACCACGCAAGTCTTTGGGGTGTATCTTGAAACCGGAGACAACCCACTGCACAAACTCCATATAAACGGTGAACAAGTCGCGATCTGAACTTGGTCTCCTAGAGATGCGAACAGCGCTAACCTCTGCGCCACCGTTAGTACTATTCTTATACAGGGCATACCGTTCTGAAAGCTGCTTGACCCGTTTAAGGGTGGTAAGGACTGGTGTTAAATCCATGCACCACTGGCCGAGGCACCAATATATTGCCAGCTCCATAGCAAACCTAAGCTCATACTGGGTTAAGCTAACCTAACTTGCAACTCTTAAAGACGTTGCCGTTAGGTTTGTTGAAGGAAAGCCGTGGAAACCTTGGAATATAAGGGGAACGTTTGCAAACTCGAAACACACATAAACTAGACCCGGGATTCAAACCCAGGCCGGTTGATTCGTAAAGTCCATCTTGCAGCCCATTCTTATTTTAAAGAGGGTGCGTTATTAATAATATTAACTGATGCATCTTCTGTCTGTCTGCCTGCCTGCCTGTCCCAGCAAAGAGTCGGGGATAGCTGGATTCTCGAATTCAAAAGTTTGTGTGTGCGTATATTTTTACTGAACCATTTTCACAAAACAATAATATTTGATAGCTATTCGGAACCCCGGAGCACGTGACCAAATACCTCTCGTTGATATTGATATGCGCAAAGTCCGCACTGCTAGAGACTGGGCTGGTATTTAAAGGCAGCCTCCTATAGCTGTTCTTTACACTGCGCCACCATACCGTCGTTTGGGGTCCAAAACACTCACTCGTTTAGAAATGTAAACAACACGTATTCTAAAGTGTGGAAAACGCGTGTAATTTACAGAATATTCGAGGCTAGAATAGAAACAGAAGTGTTTTTCTTTATTATCATTATTTTCTTACCTTCGCCATGCGAATCATTTTCTTGGCAATCTCAATGTCGCCCTGGTGATTCTGCCCTATTTCAGCAATAATGAAGCAGGGGTGATCCCCCCCGACCATTCTGCCAGGACACAGCTCGAATGTGAGAGGCATGGCGTCACTTAGAAAAAAAAAGAAAGAAAAAAAAGTGTAACCGCGAATTAGTGAAATGATCAATGAAAGTATTGTAGTGAGCTTCGCCGTGTCACAAAGACCGCTAGAATTCGCCAGGGAGTGCTAAGCAGCGCAGATGCTTCATTTATCCTCTTGGTGCTGGACACACCCATTAAGGGCAGGCCACTTTGACAGGTGTCAGACAACACCTTCGAGTTTGGATTGGATTGGTCCATTCGTTACTCGCTAATGTATGTTGACGGGGTCTGTGAAAAGCAGCACATAACGAACATTAAAGTTGAGCAAGGTGGACAAAACAACATGTACTTTTCCATATTCAGCCAAATGACCCAGCGTATACATTATAATAAAATGGATATATCATTTCAGCTATTTCTACGCGAGACCACTGTAATTTTCAAATTTTAATTGAGGCTTTTTACTGAGTTTGCTATCGCCACAGGTTATCCCGAAAGAACAGTTCAAAAAGAGAACATGTACATTATTAATTTTATTCAAAATTCACACTCATAAAAACATATGCCTTTAAAGTTATATGATTACATAGATGCAATTTATTATTATTAGATAGATGAAGTATAAAATGAATTGTGATGATACGCATGTGTGATTTTTTAATAAATTAGAAAGAAAAGAAAGAATAGATTAATTTAACAGCATATCGCACCTTGAACATGGCAAAGGTGCTATTTAAATAAGATTTTATTATTATTATTATTATTATTATTATTATTATTATTATTATTATTATTATTACAATAATAATAATAATTACGAATATTAATGTACTATATGACAAGAATTAGAGCAGTGGTTTTCAAACTCCATGGGACCCTCTGCAGCTGCAGGTTTTTGTTCCAACAAGATTCACAATCAGTAATAATAATTGATCTCATTTAATTAGCTGATCTTCTCTTCTTTTATTCTGCGTTCAGAAAAGCTCAGAAATATGATTTTTACAATTATAAGACATTCACAAATATTTCCATTAAATGCTTAACTCTATTTTGCTGTTTTCCTGCTTCCCCCTTTTTCGTGTAGGTTGCTCCCTTTATTGAATGCTAGTTATGATAATTTATAACACCGGGGCAAAAAAACACTAAATAATGAAAGGCTGCAACTGCATTCTTAAAAATAAAGGTGCCAGAGAGGTTCTTCTGAGCAGTGCCACAGGGGAATCAGTTTTGGTTCCCAAAAAGACCAATCCACATGAAGGTTCTACAAAGAACCATTTATTTATTTTTACCTGGGGTCCATGCAGTAAATAGTCATGAATAGATGGTGACAGGTGTGTGAAATACCAATAGCTCATGCAATAACACAGGTTTTCTTAATGTGTTAGTGTCCTGCAGCATACCATATATTAAAGATTTCAGGTATTTTTTTTGTATTATTATTCCTACATATTAGGATGATTTTCAAAGCACAAAGAACCAAAGAACCGTTCCCGGAATGAAATGGTGCTTTGTCACAAATATTTCTAACAGGAATCACAAAACCCAGTAAAAAAAACATATTGTGCCATTACAGAACCATTATTTTTAAGGGTGTACTCCAGTGTCAGACCTACTGTTTAGTAGATATTGGATTAAATAACCCCAACACCTGGAAAAGCAGAATGTAAATCAGAGTGAATATATTGTTAAAAAGTTAAAAACAAATTATTATCCTATATACAGTAACTGCCAAATGTTTTGTAATAATATAATAATAATAATAATACTAATTATTATTATTATTATTATTATTATTATTATTAGTATTATTATTATTAGTATTATCTCACAGATCTATTAATATGTATTCATGGCAATTGAAGGAGCCGCTTACAGATCCAAATCAATGAAGGTTCTTTCTGGATCCCCCCCTTCATGTCGATGTTTTTTGAGGAGAACCAAAAATGGTTTCCTTAAGGAACTGCTCCTCAATTATATTCTGGAGCGCCTCAGTAGATTTAAGTTTTCAGTTTAACCAATTTCATGAAACAGAACCCGTCTGTTTATTTCTTAAGCTTTTTTTTTTTTTTTTGATCGGAGTTTTGTTATAATCCAGAGCCCTTATATTGCCTCTTTTAGTTTTAAACTGTTACATTTAGGTTTTATTTGTTTTCTTAACCAGTCATCAAATGACAAAGGAACCAGCAGCTCTCCAGCTTACGTGTTTCCATTTAAACCTGTATATTCATCATGAAGTACAGTACATGTTTTAACAAAATACTTTGAAATAAAATAAGAAAGGAGCAAAGGATCAAAATGTACAAATCTGTCATATGTGTAGAAAAGTGATGTAATTTGTTTTTGAAATTTTTAATAAGTTTAAAAAAGTGCGGAACGTTTGTGAATGTCCCTTGTTTGTGTGTGTATATATATATATATATATATATATATATATATATATATATATATATATATATATATATATATATATATAGATAGATAGATAGATAGATAGATAGATAGATAGATAGATAGATAGATAGATAGATAGATAGATAGATAGATAGATAGATAGAAACAGCGAACTTGTTTTATACGAGCGTAGTTCCCACTTCTTATGGACTTATGGAAGCACAAGGAATACTTTTCAGGCTTGTACGAACCGAAAGCTATATGGAACGTGTTACTGACTTAGAGTTATTAGATTCTTGTGTTGTATTATCAACAGGAGAAAGATTTTTGCTTGAGAATCACAACATCAAATCTGTCATTCTCTCCGAAGCTGGCTGAGGAGTCTTTTCCGGGCTCCATTGGAAGGCAAAGTTGATTGGACCAATCGCTTCAGGGTCTTAGAAAACTGACAGGTTTTTAGAAGATAATTCCCAGCGCAGTGAATGGCAGCCTGTACAAGACACTAAAGGTTAAAAGCAGGAAATGTTTGCTGAGAATAAAGGGTCCTCTGTACAAAGGTAATGGTGAGTGAATGCCGCTGATTTGCTTTGGAAGATACTTTTGTTTTCAAGATTGGTCGTTTTATAAGCTCTATTTCTTGTGTTTTTTGGTGGGCTGTACTTGATTTAGAGCTATGATCATTTGTCCTTTTGAGTACTTGGAGGCAGAACCGGTCGATCCATTAGGCGTAGTAAGCGGCCGTCGGGCACCGTCAATCAGATATGAAAGGAAAGGGGCGCGCACTGCGGAAATTCTGAGCCGCGCTATCGAGTGCGAGGGCGCCGTTTTACTAAATCAACGGGCGAGTTTTTTTTAACATGTTAACTGTTATAATAGCATTTTCAAATTAATAGCTAGTAATTTACTGCAAATTTACTAAAACAGTATTAGTTAAAAGTCATTGTGGAAAAACTCGTCTTTAAATAATTAAGTGATAGACCATTATTTTTTAAAACAGTAATAAATAGAATAAGTTAAATAAGTTCAATATAATAATTTCATGTTGTCTGGTGGAAAAGGAAAGGTTGCTTTTGTAATGTAGGGTATTCACTGCTTTATTGAAAATAA
This sequence comes from Polypterus senegalus, assembly GCF_016835505.1. Lineage (NCBI taxonomy): Eukaryota > Metazoa > Chordata > Cladistia > Polypteriformes > Polypteridae > Polypterus > Polypterus senegalus. The sequence goes on from NC_053160.1 coordinate 18,050,725, forward strand.
AAAAACACCATAAAATATCTTTCATAAGCACAAAAAACCTTCAGCACACACAAAAAAATGGGTTTGCTGGCCATCGTTAAGTTTTTGTTTTTCACAGTGCGAGGTGTGTGGGAGTCATCAGGAATTCAGTGTTGCAGCAAATATAGCGCTCACAAATACACTAACTTTATGCAAATATAGTTTTCAGTGCTATTGTGATTTTACAACAATACAATTATTCATAAAATACAGCAGTTCTGCACACAGAAACAATGATTGACAGCTAAATCACTGTTGATATATAACTTTATATGCATTTCTGTATCTAAAATCATTGTTTTAACCATTTGGTGTTTCACACTAAAACATGGTTCATTTTTACAGGACTTTTTTCAGCGTATTTATATTTTGCCACAAATATACATCAAGTTTAGGGGCCTATGGAAAACGTTTTTTTTTTCACAAATTCCGCTTTATTTATTATATATTTTTAACTTTCGGTTTTCACCATTTTATTTTTCCTTGAATCGGATTTTTTATTTTACTGTAAGTAGCAACAAACAATAATGAAATGGCACTTTACATTCCTTTTAATGAAACGGCACACTAGCACAGCTTTTCCATATTGTGCAGTTCCATTCATCAGGTCGGATCCCAGATCCTCCATGATGCTGTATGCTGAGACTGCAGTAGCACAGTGAGTGTCTTCTAGAATTGTAAGAGCTCTTACTAGTTTGATGCATTCTTCTGAGATAAAGGTTAACTTCACTTTTAGGGTCTAGGATATTTGTTACAGCCTGAGCTGATGTGTTCTCGGTCAGAAAGAACTTTTTGTAGAGGTGAATAATTTCAGCGAGGCGCCTTACTAATTCGAGCAAGATATCCCACCTGGTGTTTCCTGCCTCGGGGGTTCCTGAAGATGGCAGAGTTTACCCACATACTAGTGATGCAGCCTCACTAAAGTATTTATTTTTAGCGCCGCCAGGTCTCTGCCACCAAGCTGATGACATGACACAAGCAGGTCGAATGTACGCAGTTAGGCAGAACCCCTTTAAAAACTTCCTGGTCTGCTTTCCGACAGTATGATGCATTGTCTGTAATCACTGCTGACATGTCATTGAGATTCGGCTGGTTGTTGTGAAGTGCTTGCTGCCTGTGAAATGGTGGAAAAGTTGCAGCTCTCCATATCTGCCAAAAATACATGGTCTTCAGTACCTGTAATTGTAATTATGTAAATCATTTCTAATGATTCTTAAACCTTAAATGTTCACAGATTGAAAACGTGCATCATTACAGCTGTAGCTTCATCTACTGCATATCTTAATATAATTTAATTACAAAGCAAAAGCAAACTAATCTGCAAGACGCTAAATTCAGAAGACCCGCTTTTATGGGCTTGTTGTATCTAAGGAGAAGCCCGCTCTTCTGTCCAGGTTTATAGGTGTCGAGATTATAACGGAGGAGTCAAATGTGGACCTTGTGTGCCTCGTCACCGCGAGGAAAAACATTTATTAAATCCAGAAAAATCCTTGTTAATTTTTAAAAGGAAACCCGTTAACAAACAGTGCCGTTCACTAATAATATTTTTTACGGGAAAGAATGTTAATACCGGTTAAATGTACAATTAGAACTGCCTACATAAAAGAATTACCAAACAGCCAAATATTTACTCACCTATGGTTGCTGACTACATATGATTGAGGAGTGAATTTTAAAAAATACTGGCTCTTTAATGGCACTTTACTGGGTTTGTGAGGGTCAAACCACTGCTTGACAAAAAAACAAAAACATTTTATTCTCACTGTAAAAAAAGAATTTTAAATTTACGGTTAAATACCGGTAACTGTGGCTGCCAGAATTTTACCGTAAAAAGAAGGTGACGATATTTTTAGGTCTACGCAATAACTTTGCAGTAAATAACTATTTTATCTTTACAACACATCCCAATAGAAGTGAACGTTTAACTAGGCCTATAACCCGATGTTCATGAACTGTAATAAACATGCCAATCAATGAACCTTTAGAAAATAGCGTCAGAATCAAACAACACGGAGGTCTGCCGGAGCCAGTCCCAGCCAACACAGGGCGCAAGGCAGGAAACAAACCCCGGGCAGGGCGCCAGCCCACCGCAGGGCGTGCACACACTAGGGACAATTTAGATGCGCCAATGCACCTAACCTGCATGTCTTTGGACTGTGGGAGGAAACCCACGAAGACACGGAGAGCACATGCAAACTCCACGCAGGGAGGGCCCGGGAAGCTAACCCAAGTCTCCTAACTGCGAGGCAGCAGCGCTATCACCACCCCAACATCAACCACGTAATAACAAGTATTAGTTATAAACATTGAAAATAATTTAAGGTCTAAGAACTTTATGGCACATTGTCTGGTGGAGAAATGAAATTTGCGTTTGTGGTGTATTGCGCCCTACAGGTGTGCCAGCTTATCGAATACAGCCGACCATAAATCAGCTTCCACACCCTCAAAAAACCTTCAGCACACAGGGAAAGATACGTCTGCTAACTTTATTTTTTTTTTTCCCCTATTGTTCAAAGGTATGCAGTTTACCAGGATCAATATAGTAAAAGGGGGCGTGTTCTTATGCAAATACCGTAACTTAGGGGTTAACTGAAACTGCGCTTTACCGTTTTACATTTTACAGTTCTTTTCCTTCGTTATTTAACAGTTTGACACTGTAAAATTAACAGAGAATTTTTCAGATAACTGTAATGAATCGGTAACAGTAGGTAGCATATTTTGAAGGTAGAAATATATTGATCTTCACAGAACATGGCTGTAAAAATGATGAAATGTATTGTTTAAGATATACAGGTAATTTTCAGTAGAACATAAGGTAACTTTTCTTTTTTCAGAAAAGGTGTTTTACTTTCATCATTTACAGTATTTGTACCGTTAAATTTACTTACATTTTTTACAGTTTAATGTGTTCCTTGTAAATGAAATTGGTTCTTTGAAAAGACTCTAATTTGTGGACAAAACATAAATCTTTCATGTGTTTTAGACTGCCTATCAGGATACTTACAGGACAACCTGAACTTGTCTGCTGTGAGAGTCCTTTAAAAACAGGAACACCCTGTTATACCTCACAGATCTATTAACATGTATTCATGGTTACTGAAGGAGCCGGTTACAGATCCAGATCATTGAAGGTTCTTTCTGGATCCCCCCTTCATGTTGATGTTTTTTTGAGGAGAACCAAAACTGGTTTCCTTAAGGAACTGCTCCTCAATTATATTCTGGAGCGCCACAGTAGATTTAAGTTTTCAATTTAACCAATATCATGAAACAGAACCCGTTCATTTATTACTAAAGCAGTATTTTTTTTTGAGCAGATAAGTGATAACAAGTGATACCTGTTCATTTTTTATTAACAAGATGAAATTCTATAGGCCTATTGTTCAGAGACCATAAAATACCAAAATATATACAATTTCCTTAAAATAATACTTTAACTAATACGATATGCACAAAAATATTTATCCATAATACATATGTCGTAAAAGAAAATATCTTTTATCATCTCATAAGGCCTGTGCATTGGAACTGGGGAGTCCTCTACAGCACATCTTCAACCTGAGCCTGGAACAAGGGAGAGTCCCGAGGCTTTGTAAAACATCTTGTATCACTCCTGTCCCAAAGGTATCACGTCCAAGTGAGCTGAATGACTTCCGGCCTGTTGCTCCGACGTCACATGTGATGAAGACCATGGAGCGGCTGCTGCTTCACCACCTGAGGTCACAGGTCCACCACGCCCTCGACCCTCTGCAGTTTGCATACCAGGAGAAGGTGGGAGCGGAGGATGCCATCATCTATATGCTACACGATCCCTCTCCCACCGGGACAGAGGCAGTGGTGCTGTAAGAATTGTGTTTCTGGACATCTCTAGCGCCTTCAACACCATCCAACCTCTGCTCCTTAGAGACAAGCTGACTGAGATGGGAGTAGACTCACACCTGGTGGCATGGATCGTGGACTATCTCACAGACAGACCTCAGTATGTGCGTCTTGGGAACTGCAGGTCTGACATTGTGGTCAGCAACACAGGAGCCACAGGGGACTGTACTTTCTCCGGTCCTGTTCAGCCAACAAACATCAGACTTCCAATACAACTCGGAGTCCTGCCACATGCAAAAGTTCGCTGATGACACTGCTATTGTGGGCTGCATCAGGTGTGGGCAGGAGGAGGAGTATAGAAACCTAATCAAGGACTTTGTTAAATGGTGCAACTAAAACCACTTACACCTTAACACCAGCAAGACCAAGGAGCTGGTGGTGGATTTTAGGAGGCCCAGGCCCCTCATGGACCCTGTGATCATCAGAGGTGACTGTGTGCAGAGGGTGCATACCTATAAATATCTGGGAGTGCAGCTGGATGACAAATTGGACTGGACTGCCAATACTGATGCTCTATGTAAGAAAGGTCAGAACCGACTATACTTTATTAGAAGGTTGGTGTCCTTCAACATCTGCAATAAGATGCTGCAGATGTTCTACCAGACGGTTGTGGCGAGTGCCCTCTTCTGCGCGGTGGTGTGCTGGGGAGGCAGCATAAAGAAGAGGGACGCCTCACACATGGACAAACTGGTGAGGAAGGCAGGCTCTATTGTAGGAGTAAAGTTGGACAGTTTAACATCTGTGGCAGAGCGACGGGCGCTGAGCAAACTCCTGTCAATCATGAAGAATCCACTGCATCCACTGAACAGTGTCATCTCCAGGCAGAGGAGTAGCTTCAGTGACAGACTGAGGAGATCGTTCCTGCCCCACACTATGCGACTCTTCAGTTCCATCCGGGGGAGTAAAAGCTAACATTACTCAAAGTTATCGTCTGCTTTTAGATGCATTTTTATTACTATTTAATTTAATATTGTTTTT